>NW_014554579.1:180446-182672 GCF_001313825.1 Dinoponera quadriceps | reverse complement strand
GGGGGGGGGGGGGAACAAAAAATCGAGAACGATGAGAGAATTTAGTTTCTAGAAGATGAATAGGAGCCCGATATTAACGTTTGCTTGGTAATTCGTGTTTCTCTCTGAGAGGATATTACATACTTTATTGTATTATTATTATTCGCAAGAACTCTTCCACGAGATTACCAGGGACGACTTATCGTGCCTACCTGGTGATCCCCGCTGTTTTTACGAATGTGCTCGCATTCGCAGCTGCTCGAGCCGCTGCGAAACTTTTCTCCACCGCTACTTCTCGCGACGGCGCCTCGCCAAAAAAAAAGTCCCTGGGGACGCGAGAGAAAGGGGGAACGAACGAGGAGACTTCTTCTCGAGGATCCGCGGAGGCGTGAAATGAATGCGCGGAGCTAATGCATTTATACGAAGTGTAACAATTACGCTGGTTCGGAATCTAGAGTTTCGACGATACTCCAGGGAGGTCCTCCTAGAGCGGACGCGCGCTGCTATGACGGTTCGTCGTAAGAAACGTCTAAACGACCTCGTCATTGTACGCGTCGTTCACGGATCGAAATTAATGTAAATTGCTCGCAGCGAACGATACGGGTGCAAAACACTCGATAAAAACAATTCTCTTGTTTTTTCCGAGCCGAAATAAACCATTTGTTATGAGTTTTAGGGGATTAAAATGGATTTTATCGCTCTCGAATGGAGAGCGACTAGCGATTCGTTATTGCGTCGCGTTTGACGTTTGAAAATTAAATTACGCCGAAGGAATGTACGATCGGGTCGAACGCTCCGGAATGAAATCAAACAAGTTTCGAAATCGTAGCACGTCCCACGGCGCTTCCACGGACGACTTAAGAAGGGGTTAACGACAGTCAACGCGGCCATTAAAACTTCCGTGCAGTCGGGAACTTTTCACGGCGCTGCACTGTGGGTAATTAAAAATGAAAAACCTCCGACGGCGTCGCTCGCCGAAGACGGCGGAATAAAACGTCGGTTTACGGCGATGCGGGAGAACTTGCGCCATTGAAAGTTAAAAGGCCGAGCAATTTCGACCGCTGATACGAGCGCTCGTTCTCGAGCTGTCGGTAGAAATAAATATTTACATTCGCCGTCCTTCTTCACCGTTGAAAAAAAATATCGACAAACCTTGAGCGAATTTGCGAATGAAATCGCTACCGAAGGCGAAAATTCGAATGAAAGTACGTGCGCGTTCTTCTTCCAGATTAAAAGAGTTGAGAGAAAAATTGAATTTGCCATCGATCCGCATCGGTATCGCGAATAATTCTGCGGCGAAATAGATTCGGTAACGCGAATCCCGCGAGAGCATAATCTGCGGAATGTCGGTCAGAGCTTGTGTGCCCGGCTCGAGAGGTATAAGAAAGCGCGCGAATTAAACGTTCTTTCGGAATTATTTTCCTGCTCGCACTGGTTCGAACGGGGGTGGCTTACGAGCAATAATCTGGCTATTAGGGGGTGTAAGGGGCGGCTCTGCGTGCCACGTTGAAGAGGGACCTGCAGCAGCCTCCTGCGGGGGTCCTTACAAGCGCGTAAACTCAGTTTTACTAGCAGTTAACATTTTACGACTCAGACGGTCTGCCCGAGCAGTTCGCTCTCGTTGCTTAGGGGGAGGCAGGGGGGTCTCTCTTTCTCTCTCTGCACGATTGACACGCGATGTGCACTACTCCGTATGGGACACCCAGTATATAACCTCCACAGGAGCGGCGACGTATAACGCTCTCGTCGTTTTCGAGGGTCGTTTGCGAATGAACTACATTAATACGACACCCCGTTGAAGAGCGGGCTAATTGCTCGACTAATCCCCGTGTCCCGCGAAATGACGCGACTAAGGAGACCGCGGGTAATTTGATGCGCTAACCCTAACGAATATTCTCCGATCGCGACCAGATAAATTTCCCCCATTGTGGATATCGTGAACGAATTGTGATTTCGCGGATCGTAGAGCGCAACGAATCATATACTTGCCCCCCCCCTCTCTCTCTCTCTCTCTCTCTGTCCAATAAACGCCGTTTTTTCGATCGCTTTTTAACATCCGACGCATCGACCTCGCATTCTTTCTTCCTCGCGTATCTCTGTTCCATCTACCATTCTCTCGCTCTACTCCCGCACCCGGGCTACCTTCCGTCCCCAGTCCGCTGTTTTCCATCGCGAAAAGCGGGTAGCAGCCGACAACCCTTTGTTACCGTGCCTTATCTTAATTGCTTTCACGGGTTCCCGTTTAGA
>NW_014554579.1:149510-180427 GCF_001313825.1 Dinoponera quadriceps | reverse complement strand
CCCCCCCCCCTCCCTTCCTACCCCCTTTACTCTTCTGTTGCTTCTCGCTCGGCTCTACGAATCTAAATTATCTGTAGGGTTGTTTCGACGCACGGATCCCGAGCTGCTCATGCCTCCTCCCTCCCTCCATCTCTCTATTCTCTTTGCCTTGCATATTTTAACACCGGTTTGAACTTTGTCGTAGAACTCGTCGGGATGGTCTGAATTATCACACCCGGCGTCGTTCGCGCGATTAGGGGTGATGCTTCTCTCTACGATGTTGTCGTCATTTTAGCGCGGATGTGGAAATGAGGCGTCGGAAAATGTTTCAGAATATGTTACTTTATTATGTATCAGCGATCACGCGTACAAGAGCGGCTAAAAGTACTTGCTATGCCACAAATTACAAAAATCGATTTACAAATTCAATCAAAATTAACGCGTCGAAATTATCGGCCGGATCACCGATTTCATTGAACATTTAATTTCACCAAACTTTTCACGCAACACCGTCTCTCAAAGTCCGTTTTCTTTACTGTCGGCCCTTTCTCACGCCTTCATTCCCTAATCCGAGCGCGGCGGGACGGAGAGAAGAAGAAGGGTTTATAGAAGAGAAGGGAAAGAGGAAGAGATGGCTGCTCTTTTAATTCGAGGGTGAATCCTGGCGGTAAGGCTTCGCTTTCCGAGAGGGAGAAGGAAGAAAGACGCCGGTCTGTGCCCCCTTGGGATCCGATATCGACGCTTCGCCGTAAGAATATACCGGTCTCTTCTGATTTACGAAGAAAATCGAGACGCCAGGCTCGCGTTTCGTTCCCCTTCATTCGGCGCGACGTGATACCGCCGGCTCGCGTGCCGGTTTCGATTGTTGAAATAAAACAAAAAAAAAACGCACACGATAAAC
The DNA here is from genome assembly GCF_001313825.1 of Dinoponera quadriceps. Taxonomy (NCBI): domain Eukaryota; kingdom Metazoa; phylum Arthropoda; class Insecta; order Hymenoptera; family Formicidae; genus Dinoponera; species Dinoponera quadriceps. Next base: position 179,547 of record NW_014554579.1, on the reverse strand, counting down.
GCGCTTCTAAACGCGCGGAGGAAATCTCGTATCGGAGAATCAGGTGTATTCCGCTCGCTCGATCGGATTTAATTCGAACAGTTAGTGTCAACGTTTCAAATGCGCGATCCGCCGACGTAGCGTCGTCACCTTTCTTCCCCTCGCTTTTTTTTTATCGAGATTTTTATAGCAAACTCGCTCGATATAAAACCGATAAACGTGAACGACTCTTCCGACGGTTATATCGATTGCGACATAAATTGTGCCGTAGGAAAATATCGTCCCGTAGAAACATTCAAACGAAATGTTAGTCACGACGACGCTCGAGGTGAGAAATTTTGGGAAACGACCTGCACTTGTATCGAGAACAAAATTCTGAAACAAACGTGAAACCATTGTTAAAGTACAACGGGTAATGGCGAATGCCCCGAAACACGCTGCAGCGCCCGTGAATTACCCTCTGCGGTGCAGTCGCACCCTTCCTCCCCCTCCGCGTCGTATCCCGTTGATCGCGGATTTATCGACGCGGAAGTTCCGGCGACGAGCGGGATTTCTGGTCGGGCGGATCTCGAAGCTCTTCCAGCCCGTGGAAAACAATGTTTTGTGAAGTTCGGTGTTCGTTTGTTCGCGCGCGTATATCTTCCCGCTTTATGTTACTCGCGAGAGGGCAGAGAACTTCTCTCGACGATTTTCTTTCGCGCTCCGGCAATTTCGTGCTTCCGCCGTCCAAAAAAGGATCCCGGCGCGAACTGTGGTATTTCGCTCGCAATGCTTCGCGATGTTTTTCCAGCATCGACGTTGCGCCACCCTCTGTTACTCCCCCCCCTTCAACTCCTTTACTCCTATTTTCCTATCCTCCTAGGACTCGAATTCGCTCGGCCATATCTTCGCCATGTTCCACCCGTCCAACTTCGTCCGCCACCATTCACCCTCCTCCCTCTTCCCTTCTATTATTTTTCTTCCTTTTTCCAGCCACTTCCGCCGGAACACTCGTCCCTTTTCCGCTCGCCGTAGCTTTCCTCCTCCCGCTTCCAAGCCCGTAAATCAAAACTCGACGCGAAAACGCGGCCAAATGTACACAACGCGCGGCGCCCGACGTACCGGGTGTCCGGAACGATCGCCGGCGGCCATCGATTTCCGCCGCCTGGACGGGATAAGTGCGAAGATATGCTTCCCGAAAATGTTCGTTCCCTGACTGCTTTAAAGGCGACATAAATCTCGACCGTTTTCGAAAGTAACAGATTCGACAGAAAATCGTCGGCATTCGTTAATCGAACACGCCAACGATAATTTCTCAGTTTTCCCGACATATTCGTCGAAATTCGCGAGACGAATAGAGGATGAACGCCGACATTTCATTTTTTTTTTCCCGATCATTCGAAGGGAGCAAAGGATCATAATGCAGCAGCTAACGGATCGTGCTCTTCTACAGCGAGTAATCGGGGGTAGCGACGACGGGGGGTGGCAATGCTTCGTCAGTGGCCGTGGGGGTCGAATAAAATTTTACGGCCGCGAAATCGCCCAATAATTGTTACGGCTCGCTTTGATCGCGTAAAACACGTCGTAAATGTCGAAAGGGACGAGCCCCCGGTCGACAGGAATTACTCTTTAACCCCCTTACGGGAGCATAATGCCGCATTACCGGCCACCTCGCGCCCCTCCCGACTCTTCATCAGTGCGTCCCTGCGAAATGATATCTCATCCTCTGGGAGGACGTCGCGTGAAGAAATTCGAGAATAAAATCACCTCGATAACAATTACCGCTTAGACAAAATCGTGTCGATACGCGCATAGAAACGATCGAGAATTTATTAACGGAGTGTCGCCAAGTCTAAAGCTGGCAAGACGGCGCGCGTCCTACCTAGTAGAGTACAACGCCGTTGGTAACCACGGGCCGCACAGTTCTCAAGTATTACCAAGCCATTGTTCATTTCCATTACACTCGAGCAACAAGTTTAATAGTCCTCGCATGCGGTTTTATCGCACAATGAATTTCTAAGCGATTGCACAGAGCGCTCGCGGGCTATATTGATCTTGAAGTCCCGAGATCTCGCACACGACAAGACGTATAAACAGCTATTGCTGTCTGTCGCAACATGACGACGTCGTGTTTCCACGGGAACAATGAGATCGCATCATTTATTGGATCTGACGGTGGATTCACACGTGTCTCTTTAGATACGATCTAAGCGGCAGGTGTGAACATCCGTCAGCGATAGGCGCGGTCGTCGAAGCGTTAATCTCGAGTTGATTGGAAGCGTGACGAATCGCTCACACGCGATTCAATTTTCCACCGGACCGCTCGCCTTCCTTCACGCATTAAACGCGATATTCGTCGACCAGTACGTCCGTCTTACGGCGAAATACGCGACTGTAGTTGTGTGTGTAGACGACGAGAGGTCGAGCGGGATCTTTTAATGAAACGCGGATGTTAGAATGGCAGGAACGCTGCAAAATGGTCCAGGCGTGCTATGTACCGGGCGTACGGAACCTGCCTACACGGTCCGCTAGTTTATACAGACAGGATGGTATAACTATGGAAGGCATCCGGCTAGGATACACACGTGTGTATACGTGTGCCCGCGTATGTAGGCGTCTCGAGGCAAATTAAGCCCCTCGACTCGGCTTCGTTATTGAAGTGGCATTCCTTGCCTCCTCCTCCTCGTTTCGTCGTCGCGCACCGCAACGATAACCAGACTTTTTAATAACAAATGAAATCCGTAAGTTCGATTCATTATTTAACGATCGCGAAAATACAGTCGGCCGGGTAATCACCGGGTGTCGCATATAAACCTCATGAATTCCACAATTCTCGCGCTATTTATAAATTGACTATAAAAGACTACATTCATTCAATGTTACGAAACCCCGATGTACATAAGTATTGTTTTTAATAGTCGGAGATACTCTAGACACCGTTTGAAACTTCCGCAGCTGCGAGTTCACAGACAGCACTCGTGTGTCTTCTCCTTTTCTTTCTTTATTCAAGGCAGCTCTAATGCGCACGTATCAGCGAAACTAGTTAGCCCCGAGTCCACATTGTTGCGAGACAATGCAGGGAGGGTGGGACGGTAGATAAAAAGGTCGAAAGGTGGTGCTTCACGGACGAGCGCAGCGCGAAGGAGGAGAAGAAGGTAAAGAAGAGGGAGGATGGATGGGAAGGGGGTATTAATAAAGGGTTGCATGTCGACGGGAGGGAGAGAGAGGTTGCACACGAAGGATGAAGAAAGAAATTCTTATTGCCTGGCAAGTCCGGCTTTTCCGCAATATACAGCGCAGGTGTACCGAATGTGTAACCCCCTCCGTCGCGGCTTCGTGGAAACACCCCTCGCACGCATGGTCAGTGCCGTATCCTGTATCCCGAAGACCACCCCCACCCGCTCGCCTCGTTTGGCAAAACGGATAGCTTCGATCTTTACGAGCGCGTGAAAAAGAACACTTTTACGCCTTATAATCTTTATAGTTCATAAAGTATCGCTTTACACGGCAATTACAGCGACATTTCGCGTCTCATTTCCTTCCCCTCCTTTTTCGCGTCCGCGGCTATTATTTCTCTCGATTCTGGGCAGGCATTATCGTTGCAAACGTATCGCGAGGTAAATTTCGAGCGCTATCGATATCGCCAAATTGTATTGAGAATATTCACAACATCCTCGACGTCATTCGGTAGACAATGATAGAGTTTCGCTGATGCAAGCAATTTAAGGGAGAGGACACACGTTGTAAAATTCAACGGCCGCGGTAATCGATTAAATAAACACGATGGAAAAACACCTACGTACCGACAAGAGATGGGAGGAGTAGTCCATAGGTTCTGTCGGATTAAACAGGTCCATAACAACTCCATAACCTTGTTTTTTATGCCCGACCAGAAGAGCGACAAACTGGAAACGGACGAGCAACCACTCGGTCCGTTTCTATTTCACGCGCGATAAGCTGCCGCACCGCCGCCGGCGTTGTCGGCGTCGTTGGGCTATCAGGAGCGAGCTCGTAATAAAGTCGGTATCGAAATTTCGAAAGGATTTCCGCCGATCACCGAGGTGGTGGAGGATGAGGGATCTATTTAACCTTCCCGCGCACGCGATAAGCATCGATAGCGGTGTTTACAGTGGAAATTGGCAGAATTGCTATGATATTGCGATTTTCTCGGGAGTAATGGCACAATCCCTTTTACGCGTTATTTTACAAAATTTCAGCAGCCTGCTTTGGCGATTTTCTCGACTCACATAGGTTATCCCGAATGACCGGATATTTTTTTTTGCACCGTCCGCGAGTGTGTCGAAAAATTCTGCTGAGCCAAGTATTTTCCTTCCCGAGTCTTCGGCCGGTCGTTTCCACCGTATCGTCTCTTTTCTCGGGGGGTGGGCGAACACGTCGGCCACGGTGTAGAGGGGTAGTTGGCGGATAGGAGCGGCGTGGAAGGGGTGTTCCTGGGGGTGGAGGCAACGTGGCGTATTGATCGAGTGGCTCTCGCGCGTCGACCAACACCACTTTCGGGCCACCCGGTATACGTGTGGTGGGCCTGCATACGCGAGACGTGCGCTTGCGCGTGTGTATGTGCAAGAGTCGATGCCTATGTAACCGACGTGCGTCGTATATACAGAGTGCTTCATGTAAAATGATCCGGTCGCATGCTTGAGAGATGTCAGAGACGGAAGAAATATACAAAAAAGGGACGCCGACACTCGGAGAAGGAAATTTGAAACGAAAAATCTGGGAGAATAATCTACCGGCTCGAGACGTTTTTCTCGCTCTCTCAAACGTGTCGGAGATGTTACCAAATATTTCTTAGCATTCGATCACAAAAGTTACGTTGATACATCGTGTATAAAATAAAGGTACGCGATGGACCAAGCTGTATGCGCCACTCCGCATGGAGAACGAGAGGCAATGGTCAGAAAATAACTCAGTCGGCGCGTTTCCGCGTACACAGAAGCGCGCACCCCGTTAGTACACGTGTATGTGTGCGCACGCGCAAATGTGTACGCTGAAAACACCGTGATCTATGGCATGTGCATCCCGCGAATAACGCCGAGACACTTGGCCTGGAAAATCTCCGGAGTGCATTCGCGCGGATGCACCGGGAAGCCGCATACTATATCCGCGCGCAAACGCATAAACGTCAATGGACGAGGAAGGGGAAATTACTGCTCTTTCTTCGTCGCCGAGGAACTTTCGCCAAGCTGTCGGCCCGCAAAGCGAAACGACGTCATTTCGCGAAATTCCTCCCCCTTCGAATTTACGAGGGAAGCTATCGGTTTCTTTTAATATTAATTAAAACGCACTTTTTGCGCGCTGTGTACGAAGTAGGCTGTTATTATTAATGCCCGCGGAAATATCGATACTCGGCTGAACTCGAGTTCATCCGCGGCAACCTACAGACTCCGGCCAGCCGCTTACATAGCACTCGCGATCATGCAGGGCGTAAAGGACCTTTACGCGCCTGTTGGGGATGGTCGGTGAAATTATTCGAGTGGCGCTTTATACCTGGCGCCAAAACATCCGCAATAAAACCTGACGACGACGAGATACCTTGGCGAAACGCGCCTGCCCACGCCCCTAAGGCCGATTCCATCAAAAAGATCGAAAGTCGTCGAGGAGGAAAAGGTCAAGGTTCAATTTCTGACTGGGATCCGCCGGACGATTTAAAATTTAGGATTCCATCAGAACGAACGCTCTTTCCACTCGGAGGATTCGCCTGGCAAAATCAGGGTGGGAATATCGTCCGGAAAGATGCGCTAAGAAAAAGAAAAGAATCTTGCACTATATTAATGTGGTATTCGCTCGGTGAACATTGGAATGTTTTTTTTTTTTGCGGAAAAGAGGAAAACTTTGAGAAAAACGGAAAAATGTGAAGAAAATGAGATATCTCATTACTTGCTATAACCTATTATATATCGGCGGTAAACGAAAGAATAGTGACCGTTAACAACGCTACGGCTCAAAGACATTTTTTACACACGGCCTAGAACGTCCTCGTTTAAGGATGGACAGGATCTTCTTCGCGTTTCGTTTTCATGCTGGTGGCTCCCGCGGGTGCCGTAAACGCACACCTCCTTCCGGTGCATCATCATCGGAAAAACCACCCTCGGTTTTTCTACCTCCTTCTATATTTCTTCGGTTTTCAGTTAACGAGTAAGGTTTCTCTTATACGTGAAACACCGATGGACCAAGTTTCAACGCGGAACTTTTCGCAATACGTCTTCGTTATCCGTGCTAATCATAAATCGCACACATTACGCAACTTGGATAATTTTCTTTCGATTAAAGAACAGCAGGAGCTATTCTCGCGGAGGGTGAATCCGCGTTGTCCGGTCTCGCCGAGTAAATCTGACGAATTTAACATCCATTAATTTAACGCTCACCCTTAACCAACCTTAGCCTATATTAATGCGATGAAAAAAAGGTGGATTTCTGCTGAAATAAACAGATTGAAAGAAACGCCCTCTCATAGAAGCTCTAATGGAGACATCAGACATTGCCCAAAGAGGGGCCAGAGAGGGCAATCCGTCCCTGAGGAAGGGTGGTGGATGGTCGCCACTGTTGGCTCGGCTTCATCCCCACCGAGGGATCCTCGTCGAGGGGGAGGGCAAGGCGCTCGATATCAAATCGTGGAAAAACCGTCGGTGGAAATATAGAGGATGGAACCGAAGACACACATTATTGTGACTCGTCTCTCTCTCTCTCTCTCTCCGCCTTTCTCTACTTTAATCTCGATAGATTTTTATCTGCTGTTTTCCTGCTAGCCTTTTCTAGCATCTTCTCTCTGGAATGGCGTCTCGGTGAATGAAGGAGACGATATATTTTCGCAAATTGAATGTTGTTGAGACGATCTAAGGCGTGACAAAGTGACACTGAGTTGAGATTGCCGCGGATTCATCGGCATTGTGACATAACGAATGCGTATAAATTCATTAGCGTAAGAAATTCAACATTGAGGAAACCGAAATTACAAGGAGCTCCCGTTCCGGACGATTGCCGCGCGAGCCAGTGGCTTGGTAATCGCGCATCGTGTGACATGGTGTCATTATTAAAGAATCTTATTAGCGCAACTAGGCAAAGTCGCGCACATCTGGAGCCCCGTATCGGGACGCACCTTCCTACGACGACCAAGCCACCCCGTGCGACTGCCAAGACATTTTTCTCATAGTGTCGCTCGCTGTGCATGCATAATGCATGCACACGCGACTGGAAGGAGAGAGGGACCGCCGCAGACTCCTTACGCGGCGAGAATTCGAAATCCTTCGCCGTGACAATTTTCCTCGCCGCTACCTCCTCGAGGATGCTGGTCGGGTGATCCCCTCGTGTAAAAATGTCGGACAATTAACAAGACGATACTCGCGCAGTTACGGCGGTTTGAACGCAACATCTTTCCTTCTTCGCTCGTGATGAAAAATGCACGAACGGTCGTGAATGATAAATGTCTCGGCGCGCACGTTTAAAATGGACGCTTTAAACGTGATGCCCGCCGGTATACCAATAATTTAACAACGCGGCGAGGAACGTCGCCGAGATCGCGTTATCATTCTCCGTCGAACTCCCCCACGTAATATCGAGAAGAAACATGCGCCTGACCGACGCGAGGGTTGTAAAGAAACGCCAGTGGCGACGCGGCGCCCCGCGCGTACTCGAATCGTCATATTCCGAGAGCGGCTCGACGCTTCTGCGTCAGACACACGGGACCTGTTGCTGTCGAGTTTACGGTGTTTTTACGAGCGACGTTACAGCCACCCCTGAGTACGGGGGGTTGAACACACCCTGGCCGTAGAAACGATATCCCTCTCTTCATTGCCGACACCTATGTGAGCGGAAAAGTGACGGAGAAGGAGGGAGAGAGAAAACGACCGGCCGTTTCTCTCTCGCGCACAAACGACGTGCCGAATAATGACTTTAATCATTATTCCCGCCGAATTCACGCGACTTTGCGATTTTCATCGAACTCTTTTTATCGCGGAAAAATGTTCGACAGATTTCAAACGAACCTGCTTGTACATACGAATGTATAAAAAAATCTATCATTACGCATCATCTCATATTACAATTATAGATTGTTGTTATCGGCAAGAATTGTTCAACGTCTCTTCTTCTCGGAGGGAAGAAGAACAAAGTTCGCGAGATTCCGCGTGCGATCGAGAAAGAGCGAGGCATAAGAGAGAACCGTCGCTGACTTCCGGCGAGCGTATATACGAACAGGGATGGAGGCTAGGACGGGCGGCGGTAAAGCAAGCGGTAAGTTTTGCGGGAGTTGCGAAAGTTCCTGGCCGTCGTCATCGTAGTCGGGACGAAAGTTTCCAACTACACGGAGTTTTGTCTCGCGCAATTAGAAGTTCCCTGTATTATTCATAGCTGACGTCGCTCTCTACCTCCATCCTGTACTGCTCTCCTTCCTCTTCTTTCTCTCTCGTTCATTCGCATTGTGAATGTGTGTGCGTGTATGTATCCGCCGCTTCTTCGTAACGCGCAAAACTCAAAGACCACCGCAGCGAGAAGCGCAAGTCGCGCACGGTTCATGAATTTTAATGAAATCTCGAGCCCGAGATGGAAGCTCCTTCGCGTTTCCTCTCGCCTTGCTCTTTTCTCTCTCTCTCTCTCTCTCTCTCTCTCTTTTTCGCTGCACACCGTACCTCCTCGTAAATAGCGTGCACATCACCGCAAAAACAGGAGGTAGGCTCTCCTGAGAGGGGCTGCCGACGTGTCGCGGTATCGTCGCATAAAGACCTCACAAGGAATGACGAATCAGATAGATGGCGTTACCACGATGAAAGATTGAAAATTCACATCGTTTTTGCCGGAATATTCGCGCAAAGATAACGTGGGTGGCCGGAGGAAGGAACGATGCCGGCCTCTAATTTGATTCGCGATAAAATTATGCCCGATATATTCCTTCGATGACGGACGGCGGGGGAACTCGCCTCTCACGTCGAGGATGAGCTGTCACTCTCCTGTCATCTGGTACTCCGACGGAATTGGAATGGAGTTAGATCAACGATAACGCTCGCATTTGCGCGCGACAGAGTAAGTGGCGTCCCACGTGTGTGTATGTGTGTGCGCACACTCATTCCTTGCGCGCGCATAATCGCGGTTTCTTTCCGACACAAACTGACAGTGGCGATTGTGAGGTCGCCTACGTATGAAAACGAGACAGAATGATACTTATTTCACGACGAGGAGCAACACGAAGTTATTGTTATCCCTCTCACCCACCGTCCCCTATCAAGGGTGACACGCCATTCACTTGTCACTTCGGGTCTCTGCTCCGAAGAAGAATATATGAGGGAAAGCGAAGGTGGACGATAGAGCAGCGCGACGTTATATCCCGTCGAACGTTTGTTGAACATTTTACCATTTATCGCTGCGAATGGTGAAATTCAATAGAAATTGAACTTTCGTCTTCTGGATTTTAACTTGCGTTGAAATTAATTAACGATGACCGCCTCGATGTGGAGTTTAATCTCGAGCGAGTTGATTGCCCTCCCCCGCGCGGATTTATCTTTCTGTACGAAGGCAACGAGCCGCATGCGAAAAGAAAAAAAAAAAGAAATTTCTTGGGAGACGAGATGATGGGCGAGGAGCGGATGATTGGAAGCTGGATAGCGAAGCGCTAGTAGGACGACGGCCGGGTTGGTTTAGGTCCCAGCGGGGACGAAAAGGGCCTAACGATCCGAGCTGCGAGCTTCTCCTCGCCCCATGCAATCTCCATAGAATTACCATACGATTAAGAGAACGCCTGCCCACGGTGTGCGCATAGGAGCGCCGAGAGAGTAGCCCTCGAGAGTCTTCCAATTAGCCTCTCGAAAGATCACTCTCCTCTCTCTCTCTTGTCCGCGCGGGACGTGAATACGCCGGCCAACGATAATCTAAGATGCTCGAACCGGCGCTCCGATAAATCGTACGAAGTGCGTTGTGCTGTGTGGATATGAGACACGTACCAATTGCTGGATATGTCTTTAAATGCAGACGGAACATTCATTTCAAATGTTTCCACATTTATATTTCTATTTTAATATTAACTCTCTCTCTCCGGTGATTAAAATTGTTTAATTAGTTAAAGCGAACACGTAGCTCGGAGTATCACAGTTGTGAAGTATACGCACAGTCGCATCGTGTTACAAAATATTATTTTTCTCCCAATTACGCTTGCGAGCAATTGGAATGGAGCAACATCTCGTTTGAAATTCGAACCTCGAATGATCTCGAATAGGTGCTCTAAAATATCGCACGCACATACGTGAGACACACGTATTCGCAAAGAGAGTTTATATCGCAACACGAGCCGCTTCCTCTATCTCTCTTTCTCTTCCCCACTCATTCTCTGTCCTATCTCTCTCGCTCGGTTTACGAGCTTATTTTACTGGATTTTTATGATATAACGTACCCGCACCTAGCTTCGAGCTCGAAGTTTATAGGTTTGTGAGATTTTATCGTGGCGTAACGTATGGTTTGTTAAATCGACCTCCTGCGCCGTACACACGCCCGTGGCATGTCACACGCACGACGAATTCCGCAAAGCGGAATTCCCACTCTCGTCGCTAGATATTTATCGTTCGATTCGGTGATCCGAGTGAATCTGTTCATTTGGCCAGAATTCGGCCCTCCACTTCGCGCGAGAAAGAAAAATAAAATATATAAAAATCAAATGTATCGCCGTTTTTTAACGCGGATATCAATCTTAAATTAAAGAGCACCAGGAGAGAGAGAGAGAGCGGTGCCACATTGCGAGAGAGCAATGACCATAACGACGACTTCCGGTCAGCAACTCGGCGCAATTAAAGCGACTTAAATGCAATTCCGTTAACGGTACCGCGCTGCGACTGTCGTGTACAACTTGACAGCACAATAGCTCCTCGTTCTCTTTCTCTCGGATTTCCTCTTTTGTTTCCTCGTCTCGGTAGTGTGGTCGGTGCGCAAGAAGTCTTCGCACGTTCACATCGTACGTCTATCTTTGAAATTAAGCGGATATCAGCCGACTGTCGTTCCGCTGACAGTCCGAAGCGGGGTGGGGGAGGAAAATGTGGGAAATATAAAAAGACATCGGTAATCTACGCAGTGACAACATTACGTATAAAATCCGAGGCCGTGACAACAGCGTTCGCGTTAACTCTCGCGAAACAATGTGTACTTACGTTATCTATAAGCGGGTATTACGGTAATTCCGCTACCTGATAATACAACCATCGCGCTTTTATCAGTATCTATAGGCACATAATGCATAATAATTCGCGCGTATCGTGGCAGTCTTTTGCCCGTCACACAAGCCGCTCCAAGCGAGCGCGCGCGTCGTAATTAGCGAAATACGTGACGCATAATCGTCGATGTTAATTAAGGTGAATCGCCGGAATTAACGAGATGCACAGGGAAGAGCGTTTGCGACGAGTGAACTCGTTAAGAAAGCTTTCTCTACGAAATAGGAACGTGGTTATATACCAGTGCGATTTACCGCGAGTTTACGCGCGATTTTTTGCGATAAATCAGTATGCACACTCGCATGCAGCTCTCTCTCGAACCGACAAATCTCGTTAGTCGACTCCGTGAAGTTCGAGACCCGAGAGATGAAAAGAGAGAGAGAGAGAGAGAGAGAGAGAGAGAGAGAGAGAAAAAGAAAAAAGAACAGAGATAGAAAACGAGAAAAGGCAGTAATAAAGAGAGAAAGAGAGGGACCAGGGGCCGGTTCACCTTGGATGCTGGTATCCCATCTGCATGCGAGGATCGCAGAAGAGACAGAGATAGGAAGATAGTGAGTGAGAAAAGGAGCGAGTGAGTGAGAGAGGCTGAGGGAGAAGAGAGCACGAAAGGCGCGGGAACAAGAAGAAAAGGAAAGCGAAGCTAGGGGAACGACATTCCAGCTGGAACGCGCGGCGTCAACTCCTCTCGAAAACCGAAGCCGCGTTTCGTGTGCAACAATAACAAGAACGCGGCCGCGCACGATTGACTCCGTTCGAGGGACAATTATTATCCGAACGTTACCATCGCGCGCGCGTACTTATTTCCGCGACGTTGAACTTTTTCTCCGTCCGACGCTCTGCGATTCCTCTTATTAAAAGCTCGTTCCATCCTCTAAATTTGTAATGATAATTACATCGCATATCCAACGAAGGAAATGTGCATTTTTAATCGAGCGGACGGACACGAAGGCGCTCTCGCGAGTATGTTCCATCCGGCGTGTTGAGGAAAGTTCGATGTCGTAGCCGCGTAATAAATGGAAGCAAACGGAACCATTAATTACGAGAGATAAGGGTGAGGGTGAATCCGGCGTGAAATGCGCTCCGTGAAATCAAGGTCGGCCGGTTGGGTTACAGCGAAATGTACGGAGAGTCGATGCACTCACGTGAGCTTCTTCGTTTCACCTTTCTTCGAATTAATACATAACGCGAGACGCAAAAGATCGCGTGTGATTTATATAAAATTATCATAAAATAGAATTTATCGTTCATGACCGAATGTCCTTTCGTTCGTTTCTTTTTTTCCTTTCGATCAACTTCTATCAAGATCGTTGAATTTCCTTAATCCGAACAGCGGTATTATATCGAAACTATGTGCTGTCGGTCGATGCCGACAACAAGAATTTTTCTGCGTGCAGGCACACATAAGCAAACGCGTATTGGACGCGGTGGTAGAAAGGAAATAGAATTACCGTTGGCTGGCGGCCAAATCGAGTATGGATTTTTAATTGTTGCGCGGATTGTTTCAAAACTGCGAGAGAGGAATCGAGACGCGGCGGTCAGTGTGCGATTAAATTAATCGCCGCTAAATCGACAGGTAGACAATCTCCACACGCGTAACGCGGCAAGAGACGCGCAGCGAGACACACGTGCGTCCCGACGCGTCGGGTGCGATGACGAGTAAAGTCAGCCAATCGGAGCGTTGTGTCCCGCGAAATCAATATTGGCCGATTCGTGATTAATGGCAACGACGCGGATGATTATTTATTCAAATAGATCCGAATTATCTGTTTGCTCGTAGATTAATTTTGTTTTCGATCGCTCGCGCGTCGAAAAGTCGTCCGGCAATTTTACGCACCCGACAATTACCGAAAATGACAGCCGGACCAGATTTTCATTCCCGCGAATCTACCTTGAGTAGGTTTCGGCGCGTTGTGGATTATTATGCAGCTGCTAACGCAACGAAGGAACGGAAAAAGAGATCGCACGCGCGGTTGAAGGGCGAGCCGAGAAATCCCGCGGATTTTGGCCGGCCTTTCTGTCTGTCTGCCTTTCGGGATCTCGCGTCGCACGTCCCACGGGAAATCGTCCTGAGCGATACCCCCTCTCGACCCGAACGAAACAGGTTTTCGAAGATCAGCGCGCCTTCGGGAAGCGCCTCTTCCAATTCGACCGTGACAAATCGTTGGTCGGAGGCTGTGACTGACTCGAGAGCTCGATCGATCAATGCACGCTGTTCGAGAAAGTGGAACATCCCATTAATGCGAATTAAACGATGAATCGCTTACTCGCGCAGCGTGTAACCGCGTGTATTTCATATATACCGGCATAATACACTAGAAGACCCATCGAAACAAAATAATAAAAAGTATCGAAATTACGATTTTATAAATAAAACCACTCGCGAGACCATCGTTTAAATTCAATGTTTTTTCCAGTAACTTGATTTTCTATGAATGCATGATCAAACATTGAAGTAGAAAAGTGACACTTTATTCTAAAATTTGGTCTTTCCTTTCACAATTTTTCAAATATAGAATTTAAAAAAACGCATATGATCATGCTTACCGAGCGACTTTTCAGAAGTGTGCGGTCAAAGGTATGAGGTAGCTTTCATTGCCGAATGTCGAGCGGTAGTCATCAGGCGGCGAACAAAGGGTGTTAAATAAGGCCCCGGAGCGGAGCAAAGCGGAAGGTCCCGTACGGCCCTGGTCCGAAGTTATCTGAGCGACGCGCTGCTCGCTCGCGAGAGCCGATTATATTAAATGGCTGGTAAAACGGTCTGCTTAACATAGCGTTTATCTGCTCCTCTCGGTTTAGTACTTTTTCACTGCCTCGTCAGCCATCGCCCATAAACTCGACTACGACTATCTCGCGTCTCTCTTTTTCCTCTCGTATGAGAGCGAGGAAACGCTCTCTCTCTCTCTCTCTCTCGAGGATGCAGTATTTTTCCGCGCGCGCGAGCGCACCACCATGCACACATTCAGCCTCGGAACTCGTAAAAGATACAGGGGACCGTTAAAACGATTCATCGTCTCGAGTGCTCATCATACTTTGACGCCCTTTTTGTTTACGATAGACTCGAATCGAGCTTCTACGCGAGCTCATTTCGTCGTTTAATTCGCTCCTCGAGATCGCGCGAGACTTCATGCTCGTTTTTTTTTATATAATACTTTTAATCGAACTCCAATAAAGGCACATTCGTTGCACGCGAGATACGAGGTCAACGACTTGAAGCTTTCGGGCAAAGCGCGCAGTTCAAAATCCCGATATAACTGGTAACGCAACGCGAGAGGGAGGGAGGTGAGCCGGAGAGAAACAATAAGAGCAATAAAATACGCGTTATAAAGATGCATAGCGCCGCCGACGCGTCCGCAAAAAGATGATTGCGTTGCTCCGAAAACGACCAATGGCGATCTCTTGGGCGGCGGTAGGAGAAAAGAACACATCGTTCCCTTTCGGTGCACAGACGATATTTTCAAAGTAGCATAACATCACCGCTTGCTTAGCGTAGGCGCACAAGTGTGTGCAAAGGAGTGATGTGATAAAGTTAGCTTATAACACGAGGTGCGGTCTTTTTACCCCCAAACGGAAATCCTCCCCCTTTTTCCTCTTCCTTCAGCTCCGAAAATAATTGCGCGGTCTCTTGATCCGCGTGTGAAAGTAATCCAAACATCGCATAAAAATTATGTTTACGAGTCTCGAATGTGAGAGGGTGGTCTTGCCGAAGGGTGCGTCGTATGCGAAATAGGGGTCCCTCTTTCGATTTCTCAGTATGCCGCGGCTTATGGGGCCGTAATAACATGACGGTGATATTTCCGCGCGCGTTTGAAGCGTTACCAAAGTACGCGAAAATACACCGTCTGTTGACAATATCTGTCTACTCCTCGCTGAATCTCTCGTCCTTAACATACAGTCTATCAAATATAACGACAGGTATCGTTACCTCTTCGTCAGTAAACGCGGGATTATCGAAAGGCAAACTCACCGTGAGATTATCTTTCGATTCCGCGTGTTAAAAATACATTTTAAAAATCAATCCCAAACAACCGACCGGTCGGAAGTCAGCGCTTTAAATAAGACCGATGATTTATGACGCACAATAACTCGCGGCGCCGTACGAATGAAACTCTACTCTCGCGCGCGGAGATACAATCAATGACGCTGCAGAAATAATAATACATCCCCGCAACATTCGATTTCCGCGTGTCGCGTCAAGTACGTACGTATAAATATCCCGACGTTGCCGGTACGATGCAAACGAAATTCGATGGAATCTCTCCGTCGCCGCCATAGGCACGTCGCGGGTTTATCGCGCTGAAATTGACTCATTTAAAAATTCCATTCATTTGTTAGCGCACTGCAAAATAAGCGGGTCGTTCGTGCGTAAAGTTTAATGATCCGAACTGGGCGTGATTCGAGCCTCGGCAAAAACGACGCGGAGTAAGCGGGAGACGTATAAAATTGCTCACCTGTCTTCTCTTTGATCTCGCAAAGAACCGAAAACAGAGCAGGCTTCATCCTGTGGCAGTTGAGAGTGTGTTTCCTGCACAAGCAAGAGAAATGTATGTGAGCGAATATTGATTCGGTGATAATTGAAATTGCGTCGCAAAATTAGCAAAAATTCGGAACAGATTTGAGAGAAAAGAAATTAGGAATATACCGTGAGATTCTCGAAATCATGGATCAGATCGATACAAAACAATGTTTACGAGGACAAAAGTAATAATTGTATTGAACGAAAAAAAAGGGATGTACAAAATAATTAATTGGAGAAAATATACTCAAAGGATGAGACATCGCGCTGTTACGAAGCTTAATCCGCGAATGTTATACAGCGTATGCAATGATAGCAGTCACAGATCTGTTCTTTACAGCTACGCCACTGTGTGCACCTAAAACGAAGTAGGTATTTATGTGCAACTTGGTGGAAGAGGAAAATAAAAAGATTACAAAGTAGCTCAGAAAGCACAGCAATAAAGAACAGACCTCGTGTGTAAAATATGAATGATCGGATCTTGAGAAAGAGACAGAGAGAGAGAGAGAGAGAGAGATATCTACTCGTTCCGAAATTGTCCTCAAACCCGATCGTTCACGGAACAAACATCGCGGAGAAAAAAGACGACGAATGTTTGAAGAAGCACCGCACGCACCGGAAATTAGCGGCTCGGTATTAATAAGAACGTTAACTTAATTCAGGGCCGTATTCAAATGGCCGGCGTTTAACGCCGGCCGTGAAATTACAAGAGCTCTCCCATTCCCCGTAAAATGCACGTATTCGTGGGAGACACATCTGGTGCCTCTTTGCAGGGGCATCAAACACGCGGACAGGTACTTAATATAACTTAACGCACACGCAACGCCGGGTCCGTGTTAAACGCGCGCACAAACGATACGCTACTCGAGTACAAGGGGCTCGAGTTGCGCGTGTCGGCCGAGCAGTATGTTCCCGTTACACACCAACGTCACTTTACGACGAAACATTTGTTTGTTTGTTTGCGGCATCTCGGATCGATTGTATCGTTGGTGGCCGACATTTTTTTGAAAACTGTTATCAATGCGAGTAATTCAGAGTTGAATTGTATTTAACTTCAAATAAAATTCACTTTACCTCAATGGCGTGTACGTTGATTTGGAATTTTACACGAGAGTGCGGTCTCGTTGACGAAATTATTATCGAGAAATCAAGAATGTTTGTCGAGATACGTTCCGTAATTCGATCGACGCGTCAATGAACAATGCATGTGCAAAATTCGTACGAACGATAATTATACTCGTGGTGCGTTT
Source organism: Dinoponera quadriceps (assembly GCF_001313825.1). Lineage (NCBI taxonomy): Eukaryota > Metazoa > Arthropoda > Insecta > Hymenoptera > Formicidae > Dinoponera > Dinoponera quadriceps. Next base: position 162,622 of record NW_014554579.1, on the reverse strand, counting down.
ACCGTCATTAAGTTCCTCTCATTTGTCTCATTAACGTAAGTGTACAATTATAACAATCACAAAGAATCACGTAAAGCTTCGCATTTTCCTTTTCTCCCTTTTTTCTTTTTTCAATGTGGCTAGGTGAAATAGCAAGGAGAAAATACGGAAGGGTATTTCTTGCGTGACGTTGCAAGAAGCGATGCACGCCCGATAATAATCTACGCGGTCTTTAATGCAGTGTCCGTGAACCATCGTAACCTGAAACTTGAAAATAAAAGCACGCGCCGTGTTTTATACGCGAGCGTCGTCTTGGTTTTATGGGAATTTCGTTTACACGGCACTTCGACTGGTAACGAGTCGACCCCGTAAATCGAAAGTACCATTAAAACCTTTTAATCCGCCGATTAACGAGCCGTAAACATAATTTCCACTCCAACGTATCATTGACGGCCTCCGAACGTTTCACCGTCGAAACAACTATGCGCCAATCAAACGCTACGCCAGTCGCGTCGTGAATATCGAAACACCGGTCGGCGACTACTTACGGCGCGATGAAAGGTGCGAAGATGCGGTGGAAAACATTTTTTTTTTTTTTTTTTTTTTTTTCAAGCGATACGGAGGAAACGAGAGACGCGTTCCGCGCGCACACATATTAAAAAATGGCGGAACACATCCGAAAGAAGAAACTTACCTAGCTTGCGCCTCGTCCAGGCTCTGATCCGTGATGTTCATAATCTGCTGCAGGATCTCGCCGATGTCCTGTTTCCTGGCCTCGACCGCTTGGTCGGGGCCTTGAGCCGCGGTACCGTCCACCGGACCCATGCTGCCGTAACCGGCAGTGTTCTGGGTCGCCTGACCCTGGTTTCCACCCATCAGACCCACACCCGATCCTCCGTGTTGCAACATTCTGCCAGTTTCATCCATCAACCGGACTCAGTCCGCACAGTAATCAGCAACCGGCCAACGTGTTTGTCGTATGAGGAGTGTATGTGTGTGTGTGTGTACTATATATGTGTTTGCACACGTAATAACCGTTGCTGCGTGTTTACCTATGCGTTTGTGGCGACGAAAAGCGATGGCCCGATGTAACGGCACGGTCGTTCTCGCGTACCTAGGCGTACTCGTATACCAGTGTGTCGTCGCTTGAGAAACTTGTCGGGAAGCTCGATCAAACAACTATACGTTCCTTCTCCGGCCTGCTGCACCGTCCGATAAATGTCGATGGTGCCACACGGGACGAGACGATGACGGTGCACGTGTACGACTCGCGAACACGTTCGCCGACCACGTATGGAGACTCACGCGTTGCACACTTGCAAAAATATACTCTCTTCCTCTCTCTTTCTCTCTGCCGTTTCGAATACCTCGTGACTTCACGCACCGCTGCCTCGCGCGGCGCGAACGTCTTTTGGAGGTTATGCCGTTACCACCGCCGTCGTCGTTGTCGCTGCTATGGCCTTTGTGCCTTTTGCGTACCGTTCGGCGTTTTAACTCGCTCCGTTTCGTTCCTTTCTTCCCCTCTCCGTCTTTCTCCCCCTCTTTGTCGATCTTGCTCTCGCGCTCACCGTCTGTGCCACGATTTTCTGCTTCGTGCGTGTCGCACCGATTTTTTCTATCTTCTCCTTCTGACGCACCGTGACGCACTCGCGCACGCTTCTAAATTATCGGTCTAAAGTCTGGTATACACAATATAGATCGTTGAAAATGCCACCTACGGCGGCTTTAAACTTTGACGGATTGTCGGGTTTACGTATACGCGGTTGTGTATCGAGACGGTCGGCGTCGCGCCCGGCCCGCACTGCTCCCCTCGTCGCGATGCTTCACTATGTGTGTGTGTGTGTGTGTATATATATATTTATATGTATATATATATATGAGTATATACACTCTCGTCGCGTATGTTTTATTTGCTACGGCTAAGGAAGATCGGCGTTGTTATCCGAGCTATTCGCGCCACACGAACGTTGCACACAAAGCTTTTTTCTCCGCCTTACAAGGCAGCAACAACGACGACGACGAGCACGCGCGCGGACCGACCGTTTCCGTCCCTCTTCTCACTGTTCTCGGTCGCTCGAGCGACTGCAACGCTGCTGCGGCTTGCGGGTGTACGATCGCCGCGTCCGTAGTATACCTGCCAGTACTGTGACGTACGCGTGCGCCAATCGGCGGCCATAGCAGCCGCCGTGGCCAATCAGGAGGTCACCATGCATCTGCCTCTCGCTTCACCGGCCGGTGGTGCGTCCTACCTTTTCCGATCCTCTCGCTGTTGCACGCATGCGCATTCACCTTATTTACGATGGCATGATCTATGTATTCGTTCCTGCGATCTCATAACCTCCTCCACATTCGAACGTTCTACCAAATATAACGCCCAGTGATTGCTTGAAAGGAACGCCGCTTTGCGAGTGCGTTGTATTCCCGGCGTTCGGCCTTGCGGTGTGTAGCGTTGCCTCTGTTACGAACTTAGCGCACGCTCCGCTCATTCTCCTCTCACTCCCTCTCTTCCGACTTTTTTTTTTCTTTCTACTATGCAGCGTCTCACTTCGTAGATACTGTCATTGAATAAAAGTGGATCAGGACGAAGATGCAAAAGAGATTGCAGATCGCGATGCATTGCACGAAAACGTATCGATAAAGCGAGAAGAACTTATACATGCGGTTATAAATTACGGAAACTCTTGTGCGCAAGCTTCGCTCGTGCAAGATGGCCGCCAATAGCGAGAACGGCCATGGACAGCGTGAAGCGGGAAACGTTCATCAAAGGTTGCGGCATACGTCAGCTGTAGATACTAATTCACAATGGGATCATAATCATTTTAATAATGATTTCAGAGCCACTTTCATATTACTTTCCAGATATTCAGTTTGCTTGTTTTTCACACTTAAGCTACATGAGTAAAAATTGAGTAAAAATTGACATCTAATGCAATTCTGGAATTGTTAAAATGTACCGAACTGCTTTATGTAGATAAGAAAATCATAAAGGAGATTCATATCCCTTGAAAAATACAAATCTTTCCCTTCAGTTTGCAACATCATACGCGAAAGTAGCGAATCTGCTAATTTCTTAGACCCATTATTTGTACTAAAAATAAAGGGTGTTATTAGACCTCTTATTTTGCAGCTAAATAAGGGGTCTAAAGCGGCACTTGGAGTGCAGAACGAATCCGCATTTCCATTTATTATAAATTTTGGAAGACTTAATTGCTAAATCCAGCGATTTGGATAACATGTAATGTTTGAAAAGATTATTCCAAGACAAATTTAATTGAAAGATATAATTTGTACGAAAAGAAGAACGTGCACGTAACATGGAAAGTGTAGCCTAGCCGCGGCAACAGATCGAACGTTATATTTTTTATTTATCCTGAAATAACGATTAAACTTATTATCCCATCGTTAATTAGTATCTATCGCAATAGAGATGAATAAGAAATAAACGAAATAAAACACATTAATCTGTATTTGAATAATAAAGTGTTTACCAAATATAAAGTTACATGTAACAGCAGTATGTGTAACAATATATGTGTATTATATCTTATAAAGAATTAAAACTTGAATGTTTTATACAATTACAATGAAGATTAACAATAAAGAAACTCAACTGTAAAGGAGAGAGAGACATCTAGAGAATAGTACGCTATTTATAAAGCATGGCGTCGGCATTACATGGTCGATACAGTTGAAATATCGGGAACGTATTGGTTAGAAGTGAATATATTTCGATGATATTTGTTAGAAAATTGTCTATCTAACCAACACACACAGTTTACAAGAATATAAAATAATCGTAATAGTTCGTATATTATTTATATTTGGCAGCATCTAAGACACAATGCCACCCAAATGTAAATTTCAAGAAGGTATGTGTCAACTTTACAGAAAGCCTTCTTATGTTATAAGAATTATAAGGATAAATTTTTAACGAAATTAAATCTTAATCTCACTTCCTCTTATCTTATTTTAAATATTATTAATTGCACAGATATATGTTTGAATTGCAAATATAATTTGCATATTTCCTAGGTGAGAAGGTATTGTGCTTTCATGGACCATTAATCTATGAAGCAAAGTGTTTGAAGTCCTCTATTACTAAGGAGAAACAAATCAAATATTTTATCCACTATGCTGGCTGGAATAAAAAGTAAGTACCCATATACTGCTTGCAGCTACGATATCGAATATTTATTTCCTCCATGATCTTATTATTTAAGACTGGACTATATTTTTGTTAGATTAATAAAACTAAAGTTTGTGTTTCAATATTTACTGTCAGCATCGAGAAAATTTACAATTCATATATCGTTACCTATACTATACTATCTTAAACAACAGTATATTCTCGTCAAAATAGTTGGGACGAATGGGTTCCGGAGAGTCGAGTTCTCAAATATAATGAGGCAAATGTACAGAGGCAACGGGAAGTTCAGAGAGCTCACTCAAATCAGCAATCTACGCAGAAAAATAAGAAGGGAAGCACAACAACCAAGACACAGGGAAGAAGGAGTGAAGGGGTTAGAGAGAAAGACACAGATAGTAGGGCAAGTACACCTGTAGCAACACCTGACAAAAGTATAAATCGCTTTAGCAAAGGCTCAAGCAGCATGGCGACACCTTCATCCTCTCATGATTCTACGTCTGAACCTACACGTAAAAAGCGAAGGTTTGTTACATAATATATATTGTGATATATTTTTGGTTGATTGTATATCATCGACACACTTTATAAAACGCTTTAGTCGACTAGAACCATCCGGTGAAACTGAAGAATATCTTACTAAAGTGGAAGTTAAGATCAAATTACCCGAAGAATTGAAGTTTGTCCTAATTGATGAATCTGAAGTGATATTGAAGCATCACAAATTGCCGGCGTTACCTGTGAAGAATACAGTCGACAAAATATTAGATGATTATGTGGAGATGAAATCATTGGGAAAGACAAATGATATCAAGTATAAATCTGTAGTCTCATTGTGCTATTCTAATATACACTGCATATGAGGATACGCTCAAATTTTCTATATCCATATTTTAGAGAGAGTACATTGGAAATAACGAAGGGCATTCGTGAATATTTCAACATTACACTGGGCCTTCAACTCTTGTACAAGTGGGAACGACCGCAATTTATACAGATAATGAACGACAATCCGGAAACACTGCCAAGTCAACTGTACGGTGCATTTCACTTACTCAGACTATTTGGTAAATCAAATACCCACTTTTCCACAATTGTCCTTTATTATTATTTATCAGTAGTTTTCACTTAGATGGTAATTTTCTAGTTTCTTGAAATATCTTATAATTTTACAGTGAGACTTGGTGGTATGCTGTCGTACACACCTTTAGATGAAAGGAGCATTCAATTGTTGCTAACACATTTTCATGAATTCTTGCAATATCTGCAGAAGAATAACTCTGAACTCTTCAATCTTCAGCAGGATTACACGGACCCACCACCAGATTATCATCGGAAATATGGTTAAATCGGCTGAAAGAAACAGATTTGTCCACACACAATTAACAAACATTTCCCGAACTTCTCTTTATAATATTTTATATATGGTAATTATATCAGAAAATAATACATATAAGCGCGAGAATGCTAATACTCTTTAAGCTTTATTGTTTTAAATAAACTAGCGAGTAGTAACTTTAGCTATATGAACAAATTGCGTCTTCGGTAATTAAAGAAAAAGATACACATAGCGATTGCATTTAATATTTGTTGAAAATAAAATCTCAGGAACAAATGCACTAAAGTATGCGACTCAAGATATCCTGCGAAAGCACTTATCCAGAAAGAATTTTTCACGATATAGAAATCAAGCATGATATCCCTTTACCTCTAGAGTAAGCGGCAGTCGATAAAATCAACAGAGGATACTCGGGCGCGCTGGTGTAAGCCCGTGTCGCATCGCGGCAGTAGTGCAAATGCGCGCGTTACGAGCCAGTCTGCGAACATCGGGCCAGTCAGTCAGTGGCAGGAAAAAATGGCGGATGTCGACTTGAATATCGACAACTTGATACAGAGATTACTAGAAGGTACGTGATTATAAAGGGGTGGCCGGCGCGAAAAACACGCACATTACGCGTTTCCCGTCGGAGATTTCGCGGAGCGTGCGTCCCATGAGAACGAGCTGCATCGTAAACCGACTGTCGTGAACGCGTCGTACCCGTCGTGTGTACATACTCGTGTGGGTACGTTTATTTGCGCGCTCCTTCACCACCATGGCTCTTCCGATCATCTGAAGAGGAACAAACCGCAACGCGGCTTCGATAGTTCCGTGCCTACATGGTGTTTGGAACGCTTGTCGTTCCTCCGTACTGCGCGATTTCCCCGACGATCGGCTTAAAAAACGTAGGAAAGATATCGATCTTACCTGTGCGTCATACCAATGCGTCGCCGTCGTCACTATGATACACGAATTGTGTGAAAAGTCGGAGAGACGTCTCTTTCGCTCAGAGTTCCGCTACGTCTAATTGTCTGTCTCTCTCAATCTCGCTATTTCTCTCGTTCTATTTCGCTCGTTCTCCCTCTCTCTCTCTCTCACACACACACACACACACACACACATACACATTCTCTCAGTATACCTGTCAGCGTATCTCTGTCACGACTAAAGAACCCCTCCACTTCTCTCTCTCTCTCTCTCTCTCCTCAATCACCATCTTCCCTGCCACTGACCACCACAATCGCAATCTTTCATCCTCGTTCTCTTGAGGCGCACAGAAGGAAAAAAACAAATTTCTCTCTTTTTGTTTGTTCTCTCTCTCATGCTACGCGAATGCGGAACTCCCTTGTGCGGTAAAGTATACCACACGCAGAAAGACCAGGTTCAGAAGAAAGCCAAGCTAAAAGATATTTTCTCGTCGGACTTCGTCGGTACGCAACAACAGTAACAACAACAACAACGTCACAACATAACAATAATTACCATCACCACAACCATGTCGTCACAGCAACAACAGAAAACTTTCTCTTCCCACGTAGAGCTATCTTTTTATTTAGCTGCGCCTACTTTTATATTTCGTTATCGTCCCGTGGACTGCATTCACGCGCTCGTGTAGCAGTGCGTTTAGCTCTAAACGTAACCATGCAAATATAAAGATCGAGTTTGGTACGTTCGTAGCGAGCTGCGAGACAAGTGTCACGTAATCGCGCTCGAGATCGTTATCGCTGTCTTGTGTGTCTTTTGCAATTAGCGTCGCGTTTCAAGTTGGACGCATCATTCAAAGTGACTCAGAGCAGTCACATGTAGCTCCAATGGTTCTCACTATTCTCTTTACACGAACGTCTGTCCTTTTTCAGACATAATATCGCCTTCTTTTTGATCTCTTCAATTTCAAAAATTATCAACGAATTATCTCATGTACTGTTCGGTTTAAATCGTCACAATTGAAATCTCAATCTCAAAGCTTCATTCTTTTTGACGCGTGCCACATATAAATCTGTGGACCAACGAACAGTCGCATTTAAATACGCATTAAATACGCATTAAATACGCGCTGCGAATATAGGATATTGCTTCTCGGCGTGTCGCGCTCACTCGCGTCCAACTCTTTCTTTTTGTCTTTTTCTTTTCACTTCTTTCCGCTTCCCACAAGTAGACCCAAATCCTGCACGCAAGTGTGATGCTCCCCCCTTTCCCCTCTCTCTCTATACATACATACATACATATATATGCTCGCTCGCTCACTCGCTCAATCGTTGATCCTGTCGAGTTTTTCATAGTGTAGATTTAAAGGCACGACGATGACCACACATACGCATACAGCTCGCGTGTTTATTATTTGGGATACGGGTATATTAACGCAGATGCTTTCAACCCCTTAAGTTACTCCGAATTTGTCGATNGGTTTTTTTTTTTTTTTTTTTTTTTACCTCTTCCTGTATTCGGCCCTACCAATTAAAACGTTTCCTAAAAACGTTACGTAAAAATTGTAGAATTTGTCGAACAACGTTAGCTGAAGATGTAGCGTAGATATTAGTTTAGCGCACGCTTATTAGATATATTAGTATATTGATAGATGTTTTTACGCAGTTGATCGGTGATGTGCGTATGCTTTAACTCCTCTCGATACATCCTCTTTATGCTGTTCTTCGGACATGTACAATTCTCTCTCTAGCTCCTCTTCCCCCCCCCCTTTTTCCTTCTTTTTTATTTCGGAAAAATTATATTTTCCGACGTAAAAAAATTTTGTATCGGATTCAACGTTTCGGACCGTTATTACATACGCAAACTTTATCATTCATCATTTTGATGTATTTAAAGCGAGAATTTAACAAGGGCACAATGCGAACGTGGAAGATTTTTTACTTTCGTTTCGAATCTAGCGGGATTACTATTCGTTCGACATTTCTCGCAAAACGCGAGTAACGTACCGAAAGATCACGTCATTGAGCATTGATTGATCATCACTAACGCGTAATAAAACTTAAGTTCAGCTGCTAGAACGAATTATTTTTAACTTCTTCAGGGTCGATTTATTTTAAATTCCTAGTCTTCCATCTAGAGATTGATCTTAGGCGCATGCGTGTGTATAAAAGTGAAACATTGCGTGAATATCGTCGGTTTGCTGACTTTTAGATACATTATTATTAGGGCGCCGAAATTGCGAAATCGTCACGTGCGGCTGAAGACGCGTTCACAAGGCTGAAAATTTACGGTAACGAGCACGTTCGTCGCATGTCCCTGAAACGAACGTTACTCCAGAATCATCGCTAACAAGACCTTGCTAATTATTTTTAACTTCTTCAGGGACAAGTTATTTTAGATTTATCATTTTCTCCCCATCACACATCTTGTAAGAGCGTGGCGATTTATACGACGAGCAGTTTTAATTATCGGACATCTTGCACGCGTCGGTTTTCTTCTTGAAGTCTTGGATCGAATTTAAGCGAACTTAATTTCAATCACAGAGAAAAGATACGGCCGTCAAAAGATAGAAATACTTGCGCTGAATATTTTAACAGCTCATTCGCGAGAGACATTAATATCTCCATCGAGTCCGAATATCGAGCTTCTTTCATTGAATTGATCAACTTACGTAATCAAAATTAGGTTATGCGTAAATTGAACAATGTATACACATGTGGTTTGATTAATTGCAGAGCATACTTTTGCATATAAATAAATTTGCGAATGATATCGGTACGATGCGACGATGTAACAAACTGCCATCGAGTGGAATTTTGTGCCTCCAAAGTTTGTTTTTACTCTCCGGTGAGCCTATTTTGAACTCGATGACATTTCCAGCGTTTCGCCTGGAATACTTCTCGCCAAGGTGACAATAGCTCTCCTACCGGAGTCGCTCTGCATCTCTGCTCTATGGTCGCCGTGACCTTGCTAATATGCAGTTTTCCAATAACCAGTATCGGCCTAGTTCAGCCGCACCGTGAATATTCCCTTTATATGCCTATAAATAACAGTCCGACGACACATCCGTGGCGTCATAAAGAGAGACGATCTACACTGGATGTCGTTGAATTGCTTATTCCCTCTACCTCCGTGCGCCGTTTATTAACGCTTTGGATGTCGCGTGACGTCTGCTTTGGAAAATATCCTTCCGAAGGAAAAAAGAACAGGAGGGACAAAATGAGAATCGGCGATAAAAACGGGATAAAATTAGAGTTTGAATCGCACACTTTTCGCTAAATTTGTAATCATGTGGTTGCTTCTTTTTCATTTTCATAGTAACTCGCGTTATTCTGTGTGTTCGAGACTGAAAAATCGAGCCGAGAAAAGTCGAATTATCCAGAGTGTTATATTATCACGATTCATAGTAGCTAAGTAATACTCTAGGATGTGTGTCGAACGTAGCTCTTCTCTATTTCCTTTTCTCCCCTCTATCTTTCTCTTTCCCTCAAGGAGAAATTCGTACTTCCTGAACAACTTTTCCAACGAGCTTGTCAATAATTTCACGCCTTTGACGCTATTCTAGTCGATGCGATATCACCGTAGAAAGTACCGCCGGAAGTACCGTACCCAAGTGCTCGAGAATAGGCAAAGATGATGGCTCACCGTAATCTGTAATAATCGTAATCGTATCCACCCCTGTTTATTGAGACAGCTAATACCGGCCGACTTAATCATCTCTCTTCCACGCCCCAAAGTAGAGTTATGCTCGATGTACCTACGACGAGAAGATCGCGACAAAAGGCCCCTCGTTAGCGCGGTGGACATAAGGGAACACGTTCTGTTAACGATGTCGTTCATTGCACCGGCCGGTCACGCCGACTTTGCCAAAGATTGCGTAATCACACGTAACGCGATATTATTGGAGTAATTTCGCGCACAAGTAATGCGGCGCAAGTTACACTAATTATACGTGACAATGGCATTATCGATTTCTTTCCGGAGATAGAGAGACCGTTCTCGCGTTACAAAGATAGATAGAAAATACATTTCAACGTAAAATGGCTATAAATATATAGCCGGGAGTTTCTCGAATAGAGAGATTCCACCGCACTGACGAAGGGCCGGCCCGGTGTTGTTGCAACTTGACGCGATTAACCGTGGATGTTTCTGTGGCGCAGTCAGAGGATGTCGACCGGGCAAGACCGTAACCATGACGGAGGCCGAGGTGCGTGGCCTCTGCCTCAAGTCTCGGGAAATTTTCCTGCAGCAGCCGATCCTGCTGGAACTTGAGGCGCCGCTTAAGATCTGCGGCGACATACACGGTCAGTACACCGATCTGCTGCGGCTCTTCGAGTACGGCGGCTTCCCGCCCGAGGCCAACTACTTGTTCCTGGGCGACTATGTCGACCGAGGCAAGCAATCCTTGGAAACGATATGTCTGCTGTTGGCGTACAAGATCAAATATCCGGAGAACTTCTTCCTGCTGCGCGGCAATCACGAGTGCGCCAGCATAAACAGGATATACGGCTTTTACGACGAGTGCAAGCGGAGATACAACATCAAGCTCTGGAAGACCTTCACGGATTGCTTCAACTGCTTGCCGATCGCCGCGATCATCGACGAGAAGATTTTTTGCTGCCACGGCGGGCTCAGTCCTGACTTGCAGGTAATCGGCACGACATTCGTGCGGTATGTGAGCCCGGCTCTCACATTTCTCGTTTGTTTCAGGGAATGGAACAGATACGAAGAATTATGCGTCCAACTGATGTACCTGATACCGGTCTTCTCTGTGATCTTTTGTGGTCCGATCCCGACAAGGATGTTCAGGTGAGACTCTCTCTCTCTCTCTCTCTCTCTCTCTCTCTCTCTCTCTCTCTCTCTATCTCTCTCTCTCTCTCGCCCAGCCTTTGATTAGTACGGCTCAACTGTGACGACATTGTTTCAGGGTTGGGGCGAAAATGACAGAGGAGTCTCGTTCACGTTTGGTCCGGACGTCGTGTCAAAATTCCTGAATCGTCACGATATGGACCTGATATGCAGAGCACACCAGGTGGTCGAGGATGGCTACGAGTTTTTCGCCAAGCGTCAACTCGTCACATTGTTTTCCGCGCCCAATTATTGCGGAGAATTCGACAACGCCGGCGGCATGATGAGCGTCGACGAGACGCTGATGTGCAGTTTTCAGGTGAGAGAGGCGACTCTTATTCATTGTTAACATTTCACTCACGTCGTGTTTTCGCGCAGATCTTGAAACCGTCGGAAAAGAAAGCCAAGTATCAATACGGAGGAATGAATACGGGCCAAGCCGGTAGACCATCCACACCACAGAGGAATCCAGCGAAAAAGAAATGACAGCCTTCTACCGATCCTGCACAGCAACAAACGCGGTTATCCTTAATGGAGGCTATCATGCTAGGTAAATCTGCTTTATGCTTGTCGAAGCTTACTTAATCTACACTAGCGATACCATTTACGTGCATAGTTACGAATCTATTTCCCACAATCATCAGTTGAACGAAAGAGGAAGAAAAAAGAATAGCAAAAAAGAACAAAAAAAGAAAGAGCGGTATGAAATGTAAGACGTTACTCAATGTATTTAGGTTCATGCAATGATTCGCCGATGATTTAGACATTTATATATAGCACGCGGTGTTTCCAACGCGCACACGTGTTACGACGACGGACGATTCGATTTACGGGGCAAAGATACGCTAATGGATTCACACATACTGACACGTGGCTTGCGAAAGATCTTCTCCGTAGTCTCTTGTAGCGGAAGCGCTTCGATGACACCTCGCCGGATGCCATGATCTGATCTCGTCTTTGGTTTTCATGTGTTTCAGCACGAAGACGTCGAGATACAGAACTAACCTAATCTGATAAACGTAAAGCTAAAGTGTGTAAGATTCACCTCCTTCCTCACAATTACATCTTAACGAAATGAGAGTCATTTGATTTCCATCGGACTTAGCAAGGGCTCGCGGCAAATTTATTCTCAAGTGGCACTCACCACTTGAGTGACTCTTTGTGAAAGTTGACGCCCTTTAAAAAGCATTTCGTCATTCTCATTTGTATTTATTGCTTCCATTGTTGATGTTGAGTGTAATTATGAGACTCGCTGTTATTTTATTATTATTAATATGTATATATGAATATTATTATACTTGTAATATTAATTCATATACATATATTAATAATATAAATATTTTTTTTTTATTTTTAATATTACTTTTAGCACTGCTTTAGCAGTTAATTTTAAGTCATTCATCATTTTGTGAGAGATGCTGCACACATCCATATATATTTTTGTTCATTTATCCTTTCTCTCAGAGCGCATTACTCATACCGAGTTTAATTCTATTATCATCGTGTTCCGACTGCACGATATATCGTAGGCGAATTAGGTTGTTTATTCTCGCGCGATGAATCCGGAGAGAAATCAGTATTTTTAAGATAACGCTTCCACGCGTATGATTGTACGACTTTGTTCGAAGGATAGAAGGGGGATTAAAGGAGGGAATGTGTAAACACAGAGAGGAAAGAAATGCGTTTAGAGGAAGAATCTCAGTCGCGAACTTTTCACGCTTGCGATGAAAATGAACGTCAGATATGCCATCACCCGACTCATACAAGGGTTGATCTCATTGCGATCGCGTGAACATCGCAGTGAATGCTTCTCACGGTGCTTTCGATTTTAGTGACTTCAAATTTCTTACGATATATATATATATATATATATATATATATATATATATATATATATAT
>NW_014554579.1:0-149263 GCF_001313825.1 Dinoponera quadriceps | reverse complement strand
ATATATATATATATATATATATATATATATATATATATATATATATATATATATATATATATATGTATATATATGTATGTTTATCCGTATTCAGTGTACGAAATTCAAGCGCCAGGGTAGACTGCTTCCTTCGAATAGATTGACAAATCCAGCATTTATCATCATTCAGTGCATTTATTGAAAACAAACGCGTATTTATGTGACATTCTCTTTACGTGGTGTTTCACTCGTGTTTCGTAAATTGTTAGTGATCGATAGCATCCCAGTCGTTTGCGACTGTTTGCTAGTCAGCAGGTAGCTGTGTCGTAGAAGCGTACATTGGTAACGAGAATCGCCGAATATTTTATATATTCAGGAGCACCATCAAGTTGTGCTACATTTTCCGAAAGAGAAAAGGGGATAAACGACGTTCAAGGTTGTATTCATACTGAGGATATCTTTCTCGTAGTAACGTGCAATTGTGACTTCTAGATATTTAATATTTGTGCTATCGGCAATATATCCATGAATACAACCGATAAGTTTGTGTGTCGAAATGAACGATCCAAATCGCTCTGTGATCGAGAATATAATCTGAAAACACGAGTTGAATGTGTATTTATCGCAAGCCAAACATCACCCCGAGATCAATTACGCGCGATGAACCGTCTACAAACGGGACGATCAGGTATCACGTTGTTATTTGTTTGTTATTTAACTATCATCGGATATAGATGGCGATCGACGAGGTCAGTAGTTTATTGTTCAAGATTTCAATTTCCACCGATGACATGAGAAAGAGAGAGACGCGGTGTAAAATGTTCGGTAGGTCCTTCCTTTTCCTCCGCGCTCTCTCGCCTCTTCAAAAAGGAAAAGAAGAATAAAAACCGAGAAATGAGAGTTTAATTGTCAAAGGAGCGGTTGTGATCCCTCGATATGCGTTTTGTCCGAGAGATTCATATATTATATACAGATATTATATTTGTAAAGGGTTGGCCGGTCGCGATTCGACGATGCTTTATTAAAATAAGTAAGCGAGACACGCGTACTCTCGCGGCGAGGAGTTTGTTCGACTATCGTGGGTTGTTATACATCGTTCGAATCGCGACGGAATGCGCCATGCAATGGCATCCTAAAGATGTAAAACTTTCAGATAATAAACATGCATATTGTTGTACAAAACTCTCATCGTCGTCTTACTGTTTTGTTTGCACGCTCCCTCGGTGGAAGGTCGACGTAAGACTATAACGCGTCGATCTAGTCGTTGTTGGAACGTTATTATCTTTTATAAGTAATATTATTATTATTATATAAGTTTTCAGATTGCTGCGAAACAATTTTTCAACTTGGCTTTATATTTATCTTAGAAATGATATACTTGGAATCGTTGCAATTCACACATCATTGAAATTCATACAACAGTAAAATTACGAGATTGTCGGAAGTTGATCTGGATACTCGGATGAATCAACAATCATGTTGTAAAATTTTGGCAGTGTTTCTTTTATTTCGTAGACAGATCACGATTGAATAGTACAATAAAACATGTGACGGAAGATGTTAATAAATAAATAAAACTCCGTGGACAATATGATAAGAGACGCCAAAGCCCTTTCGGAACGTTTCCTCTCTATCATTTTTTGTAGATTCTTTTTTCGGGCATTATTTTCCTTTTTTCATCGTTTCTTTCCGTATGGCGCCGGATAGTCATCAGTAGACGTGAGCTGCAAAAGAGAGACAGAGAAGCGTTGGTCAAACGTTGGTGAAAGAGCGAGATGGCACGATTGTGCACACTTATGGAAAAATACTCCGGCGGTGATTTGAAAAAATCCCAGCGATCAATCGTCGCGCTTATCGACACGATAATTTGTTATTTTTCCATAAAAGTCTAATTGCGAGATTCCTAACGGAGGATGTACGTCTTTTCAATTTGGCTAGTAAAATTCTCGATTATTATTCAATCCGAACGTACATCCTCCCGGGGAGATCTCTGGACAGGACGACGGGAATGTGATACAATGTACAGTTAAACATTGGAAAACTCGTAAGTTCTTGCATGTCCTCGTTACACACGGCGTAATGTTTCGACCGTGGCTGACAACAGCAGTTAATTGTTCCGATCGATCAGTACGAAATGTATGGTTAAGTTACTACTGTGTGTATTAATATCGATCGCTAGATACGAATCTATGACGCAGCGAGAAGCCTGGCAAACTATCTCGAGCGAGTGATAACGATTATTTAAGATACATCGGTGATTAGCTGAGCGGCGTATACTACATCCAGCGGAAATATTACACCGTGAATGAACGAGGCCCAGGGCCCACTTCGCCTGGGTATTCATATTGTACAAGTGTCTCTCACTAGAAGAAAATTCCGAGTCGGTTGTACACATATTAGAAGATGTTGAACACGAAGAAACGTACGAGTAAGAGAATGATTTTTGCAAATACAGGCTCACGCACAGACCGCCGTATGATGATTGCGAACAACAACTTTATAATTAAGAAAAGAGAGACGACTACGCGAGAGGAATTAGAATAATGATGATGTTCGTCCGAACCCTTTGGCTACGACGCTTCCGGCTGTCGTTTCTCCCGTTCTCGAGGGACAGCGGCAAAAACGGCGAGGATGGCTCTCGATATTTAATACTAAAACGTCGATTCCACAAGCGGCGTGAAATGCGATATAAATAATAATCGCGAGCAATTAACACTAGAAGATACATTTCTTTTCATCATAAGGTATAATATTGAATTTTGAATGTAATCGAATTTTCCATATTTGGAGAAAAAACTGCCCGAATCCTTCTAGTGTTAACGGAACAAGTGGTTATGCAGCGATCGAAATGGAGTTTTTAATCACTGTGCAAACAAAAATATCGCCACGAAACCGGGCAGCAAACGAATTTGTACATGCTGGGCACATACCGCGTGTTCGATATTCTGTCGGCGGAGCTCCTCAGCGGAGTAGAGGCACGGTAATTAAATTAATAATTACCACACGTTTCTAAGAACATTCTTGTAGCGACAACACAGTCTGGGAAAACATTCGGGAAAGAAAAAAGAGTTAATTGCACAAGTATGTGTGTGTGTGAGGAGGTGGGATATTTTGACATCGGTTTCCGAAGAGAAAGACACGCGTGGTAGCCCAAGGGTATCTTTTCCATTCAAATCAAACAGCCGTCGTGACACGGGCATATCACGCCTGTATATACGCTTATCACTCAATGGTTACACAGTCTACTTGCATGTTAATGGCTCAGTATATACGTTCAATGTGACGTAAACCGTTTTGTCGTGATGCCACCACTAATCCCCTGATTATTTGTCGGACTTATTAAACGAGTAATATGGGCAGGTGGGGGATTGCGAGGGATTGAAACACATCGGCCACTCGAATCGTATCGCTCACTTTTTTCGTTTAATACGTGGTACGTTTATTGTACCACGGGCTGGTAAAGTGAAATCGTGGAACTGGCTGCGAATAATAGTAGTATAACGCTCCTGAAATGATAGACATTCGTTTGCTGTAGCATCGGTTTTACAATTAGATCTCTTTACGTCGAACGAACTGTCGAAACAACATTTCGCGCCGAAAACGCGACGAAAAAATATTAAGTCGGTCCGAGGAGGTCGCCAGCTTGGCAAGCGGGTTCATTCTCGATTTTGCGGATTGACGCGGCGATGTTGCGCTTGTGCCAAAAACGTCGAGCTGCCAAATATCTTTGTATGGTCGCGGCGATTTTCGATCGACGAGAGATATACCGTTCCCGTTTCCCGACTGGCTTCTTTTCGCGAATTATACAGAGAGGCGAAAGAAAGATGTTTTCGCCAGTTTCCCTCTGTGAACGTTCTCTGTGGAATGGGGGATGAAAAATTGTCAAAATATCCGAACTATTCTATTGGCAAAAAGATAGACGGCTGTATGACTTTCAATCTCGCGAAAATGAGTGAAAAATATGCAGAACCCAGTCTGTACTCAACGTGCTGAAAAGAAAATACACGTTCCAGACTACTATATCTCGCTGTTTGACATCTCTAGCAAGAATTTCTTCGGAACAACAACATGTTATTTTTATCTCTCACGACAGTAGTATTATAGTAGTCTCGAGTATTTTGCGATTCGCTGGCTACAGGTCCCGTCCTTATTCTGAATTCGCGTTTATAGATCGCACTTTCTTTCGATAAAAGAATAGCAATTCGGATAGCACCTATAGCCAGTATTCGTCAGCGACCGATGCCATTTTGAATCGTAGTGTAAACAATCGGTCGTTGGCGGGAACGAACGAGAGGACGAAAGGTCACACGTACCGAAGGGCCTGATGGGATGTCGGCTCCACAGATAGCTACGCTTAATCGGACTGAGGTAGCTGTCCCTCAAGTAAAACGGTGTGCGGTATTGAGCGTAGCTCGGTATGTAAGGCGCGTAGCTCGGGTACCACCACGGGTCCCTGGTGAATGCGCTGATGGGCGCCATTGGTGATGGCTCCAGGAGATCGAAAAACGGCTTCTTGCGCAGCAAGATGGACGGACGCGGCAACAAGAAGTCGTCGTCCACGAGATTACCTGCACGAACGAGACGTTTGTGACTGGCGGTCGTCAGGCGGTCGGCCGGCGGACGAGCCGTCGAGAGGGAGGGAGGGAGGTCGGTATTGTTTATAAATATATACTAATTGCGTAAGTGGCCTTGGAGCTCAGCGAAATATTATTAGCATTGTTTAGCGCGGGGGGATGCTACGAGAGAGATAGGCTGCGAGCCGTTACGAGACGAAACCTAAGTAGTATTGTTATTTGTGGGAACGTCTCGTCAATCGATCATTGTCTCTCACCGTAGATGTCGAACAATCGTTTCGTAGTGAGCGGCGGACTTAGGTGGCGAGCCAGAAGCGGCGATTTGCTCGGGTAGAGCCTGTCGATGTCCGCCAAACGGTTTAGATGGTCGGTCCAGGCCTTCTCGGCGTCGAATGCTTTCGCTGTATCGCGTAATATTGCCGGAAATGAAAGCAGAGATATACGGCGATTTAGACATTTTCTTCTCGAACACTTCTCGCGATTGATCGATGCCGCGGACGACGCTCAACTGAACCGACAAATTTCCTTTCTTCCTATCGATTCGCCTTTACTTTATCGTCGTATTTTACGATTCGTCCGGGAAATGTAATCGATATATAACATCTTGGCTTTTTTTTTGGCATGCGTACACGCAAATATCCGACGCGTATCGCTAGATCGATCTCGAGGAGTGTATTCGCTCTTTTTCGTCGTTACGTCTGTTCGATGAATGCTACGCGAGCGCATAGAGGAGAGAGAGAACGATGATTTTACCAACTTTTTCAAAAGGAGCACTTCTTCCGAGTGCAGTGTCTCTTACGTGAATCCTTTATGCGCCGCCAATGCATCACTATTTAAGCGATATCTTTCGTGTTGCCGATTTGAAATTACAATACGCGTGCTCATCGTTCTCTTTTTAAAGTTAACGCGAAATCTTTCATTATTCTCGTTCAATTAGATCGGTCTTTCTGTAATGAGAAACATGCCAAATTTAAATTCTGATCAATAACTTGCCGGATTGGTCAAATCATTTTTTCTGCTGTATGCCGAATTGTGCTTTGCGCTTGCGCTTCTTTCTTTTTTTTAGTATTTTAGCGCATAGGCGAACTTTTCATCATTTTCACACACTGCATACATTCGTTTCCACGATAGAAATCGAAACGCGCGCGCGCACACACACACACACACACACACACACACACGTACAAATCATGCGCGAGCATGCGTCGAGTTCGAAACAAAATACAGGCGTGTAGTGAGCGGAGGGATGATTATTTGAGAAAATGTTTCTACGAGTTATTTGTATCTCTACGTGGTTAGGTATACGAGCGACATGTACCGCGATATTCGCCGGATACAATTGTCGCGTTACACCGTTACACCGAAAGAATAAAGTCGTTGCACAAACTTTCTGCTCAAAATTACAAGTCGCGCTTCGTTCACGGGAAGCGCGGAAAGTATTCAAGCGCTACTAAGGGGGGTCCTGTCCCTCGTTTCTCATATCCTCTTGTAAGCGTTTCTACTACAAGAATCAGATCTTTCTTTACATATATCGGGATACTGTCACTAAGAAAAGCTGGCGAGCTCGCGCGGCCACGCGCGAGTCCGCGTGCGAGGAAAAAGCCAGCGCTATCAAAAAGAAGGAGAAGTAAAGTAGCACGACGTCACGTAAGGTTAAAAAAAAAGCATACTAACCTGGTGGAAAAAAGCTGCCTCAAAAAGTCGCTGACGGAAAAAAGCTGCGACGGTTCGTTCGGTCGTAAAAAAGTAAAGATAACTCGGCTCGTTAATTGAAAATGTCGAATTTCGGAAAAAAAGAAAGGAGGCGATGGTCGAGATTGCTAAGGTGCAATTGTACTAGTGGATCAAGCTAATTGAAGCTCGTTGCTAGCTGTCAATCTAAAACTGCCTCCACATAAAAATATCAACGCGTAGAGTTGTCACACCACACGACTTCCTGATTCGAATGAAACTTTGCCGGAAAAATTAAACGGATCAACGCTTCATTACAGATAGGTACGTACTAATTTCAGGCGTGTACAATCGTCGTCCGATGTAAGAATTATATACAATGTTTGACGATCCTGTGTATACGTTGCGACGATCCGTATGCGTCCGTGTGATCGTCATAAATTAGCAGTCGTTAATTAATGCAACGTCCCAGTCGCGAAAGAATTATATTTGGCGGAGATGGCTCGCTTAAAAGCTAAAATCCGGGACTTAAGGAGACCGGGGGATTAAGAAAAAGTACATGCCATATCCTGAAAAAGATAGAAATTTCTGGATTTGGTTGTAATTAATTGCACGTTAATTTGTCCATTGTTAGTAGATATTCGGTACGCGTGCATGTATTATTGCCGATTAGAGCGTGTATTAAAGAGAACTTTCGATTTTTCCTTTCATCGCCCTGAATCTCCCTCATGATTTAACACGCGTGTCGGATTTGTAGAAAAGCCTGCCAAAGAAATGTATTGAAAATCACTTTTTTGTGTCGCAATCGTTAATGACGAGCACAATATTTACACACTGTACACACGGTAAAAAGCTTCTTTTCCTTTTTTGGGCTGAGTGAAAATGTAAACCTTCATTTGAACCATAGATATATGCATACAGTGTATGCTCGTACTCGAAACATATACTCGTTTCAAAGAAATTCAACAACAAAGTGGAGAGAGACGGTCGACGAAATATCGACGGTCCGAAAAATCGAAAGTACGAATTAGAACGCGCAAGCGTCGAGAGAAAATTTCCAGCTTTTTCAAGTTTTGGCGGCCATCTTCCGTCCCAATTTATTATCTTTTCTTCTTTTTGAAAAGGAGATTCCTTTCGCACGATTTCCTTTCTTTCTTTCTTTCGCAGGCTCTTGCTGCCTGTTCGCTCGCGTGTCATACTTTTTTCCGAACTACCACACGTTCATCATACATTCCGTGCAGTCCCACTTCTGCATTCTCATAATTATTTTCTAATTTGTTATACGGTTGTGTACAATGTTGTCTAATGTTTATCGACGATCAGAAAAGCGAGTTCGCCGCTTTATTCCACATTCGATTCGCCTTTTTAAATCTCCCTTTCGGCTTAAATTGGCTTTTTTGCGATCAAGCTGCTACCTCCACTTCAGCTGCAAGAGTTAAGGATTTCTGAATAGTGCGTGCTCGCATCCTGTCCTTGTGATTGTCTCGTGTGTCAAAACACATTTACGCCGAATAGAATAATATCTGAGAGATGCATAAATTAAACATTTTATTTTATTTATTTTTCTGCCTTCTTCTAACTATGGTTTTTACAGAGAAGGGTTTTATTTTTTGAAAAAAAAAAGATCAATTTCGAATCGAAATTTTTATTGCAACTTTCGTTCAACTTGGAGGATCAATGGGGAGAATCGCAATATTTTCATCATTATTATATAACACTGTCCCGACTTGTTAAAAGACGTTTGATAAACTTATCGAAAGTAAGGAGAAATCCGAGCACATCGACAGTTAGGCTGATATATATATTCATGGTTTATTTTTATTTAATAAATTCGTCACAGCTTTTTCTCTAGTTATTCATCAATCTGTACTTAATTCATGTAAAAAGTATTAATCCAAGTAGTTGACTGACGGACTAACCAATCTATAATTATGCTCTCGATTAATTGTAATTAATTTACAATCGTGAATATCGGTCTCGCAACTCATGATATGTGCGTCTGATAAAGTTCTTTGAAACGCAAGTTTAATTTTCAATTTACCCACGCTTTTTTTCCACTTTTGTTTTTCATTGTCCTCATTATTATATCGAATATAAAATTTAATCTTGATTATTGCACAGAATTGTTGGACGCAATTGCTATTTTCAATCTTTACATCTCCTTTCTTTCCATCCCTTTTAAGTATTCAAATGTTATCGACATTTCCAACACCAAAAAAAAAAAAAAGAGATAAATTAAAAGATTGTGAAAAGTTCTCTCTTTTTATCTAATTTTATTTGTCCATATTATCAACTCGTATAATTCTCGATTCTCCATTGAATCTTCGATTTTGACGGAATTTGCAAGGTAAAATCGAATCAGTCTTCGAGTTGGGATACGTATTTTATTACACTTAACCTATTAACCGGGTCACTTTCAGGTCGGAAATGATTTCGGAGGTAAATTGAGCAAATAAATGTAATGTATGTCAGATGATATGGTGCTTTCTTATCGTAGGAGCGAATAAATGAATGTTATCATTGCTCTTTCCACATATAAAAGTTTCGTTATTTAGTAAATAATAAATTAATTTGTCTCCTCTCCGGTTAACAGGTTAAATATTTGGACATATCAATCACTAAGCAAATCGAATGCATTTACGACGATGCGATAATTTATTAGCGCATATTTCATATTATCTTATTGTATCATATAATATTGCTGGATTGAAAAAGAAGTATGAAAAATGTACAAAGTATATTTGTCAAGATAAATATTTTTCGCAAAAATTTGATTGCGGTGTCAACTCGTCTTTTCGAATTCCTCGCACATAGCAAGGTCTTCTCACGCATTCTCGTGAAATTTCAAATTTTCAATTTTTCAATTCCTCATCACATCGCCGGTGTTTATTCGGGATGGCTTTTTCTTTCCACGGTAAATTTACTTCCGTAGAAAGTCGTGGGATTCTCTCGACGATCGTCTCAGCACATCGAAAAGAAAGGAAGGATCGAGTGGATTGTTTAGGATAAGTGATAGATGTAGAAATATGAGTGAATTTCGCATGTTATCAAAAAGCACCTAACATTCCGAAAATAATAAAATAAATGTCATATGTAAAGTATAAACTTACGTATATTTATTCCGTACAAAATTTTGGTAATTTATACACATACTCTATGCAATGGTTTAAAGCTATTGAAAAACTTTTATCGCAAATTGCGTGCGACGAATTAATATCTCTTCAACACATTCCGCACATCTGTTGTTCTTAATTTCCATATTAATTCGTTCAATGAGCTGACATCAAATACCCGAGCGTAATAAAACCGTACGAAAAATTAGTATCGTTTTTTTGAAAAGGCATCAAGGGGTTAAATAGTCAGCGGCAATCGTAATATAAAATAAAATTTTGGATCGAATATTAAGACGTGAAATAAACTCTCGTTTGCTCAACTACGAGTAAAAACGCGTGTATGTGTGTTATCCATTTACAAGCGTGGGAACACTATAAAGCAGGATTATCGGGAATTGTGCATGACGTTAGTCGATCGTCTTTCGTAAGCAATGACGTCGAGCTCGGGAGGTGAGCATAACTCGCTCTTTGGTCTCCCATTTACGGGAGATCTGTTGGCGTCTAAGGTCACTCAAATCGATGATGCGATTCAGTATGAGCCACTTGTTGAGTCTAGCGCCTGGAAAGAAATCAGAATCTCTCTCAGACGATAACGAACGACGATGACGATGACGAATTGACAAACGATACCCCATGCCGATGACAAATTGTCTTATCGACGACGATGTACTAGGAAACGCTTTCTTTCTAGTCACGAGGGCGACATCTCGAACACGACACGACACATGATCCATGATCGATGAACGGTGGTGATCGATGATCCGTGACACCTGAATGCTCAATTCGTCGTTAGAGATGGTCGTTGTTACATATCGATACTGAAGAAAACTGATCGGGATAGTATTTTGCCGAAATTAGATGGTTAATCGGGATTTATTGATAGCGCGCGATATGTGTAGAGATGAGGAAAGTATTTTCGTGTTAGAACGTATGTAGGCAGCATGAGCCAAAGAAAACATTATTTCGTATGATTTGTGCGAAATTTTATACGTCTAAAATAAGTACATATTTTGCACAAGTCAGTTGTTTACAAAATATATAGAGTGAAAAGTTTTACTCGGCTCATCCTGCACAACGAATAATGAAGATATATCAGATTTAAAAGATTATGTTTCCCTTCTTAATAGTAAATTACGTTTGCCTTGATGCCGTGATTCAAGATCTGTCGAATTAGAGCGCTCTGATAACGAGAGTAAATATTAATTCTAATTTTCTAGGGAAACTTCGGCGATTGTAACAATCTTGTTAAAAGTTTTATGATTGTATCTGTTACATTCACCAATTAGATCATTAACATCGCATATCGTGTCAAAATTTCGACATTTTTTTCCAATCGGCTAAACATCTCTTAAAACTGTTACCATCGAACCAAGTCTCTCTGATGAGGATTCAAAGACAGGGACATGACTCCGAGTAGAGTTTTTGCGCGAGACAGAAAAATCGTCGGTTATATTTAAACATATTGTGTGTATATATATATATGTATATATTTATACGTACGTATATATAGATGCATTTTCTCTCTCATATAGCGATATATATATATATAAGTATATAATAACTTAGATACAAAGAGATGCATAAAGTAATTAGTATTACACATGGCATGGTATGAAAGTAGGCAACGATCATTTAATCGACGCTATTGCGACTCACGGTGACGCTAAAAAACACGAACCAACAAAATCGGCACGTACACGCATGTCCGAGGAAAAAGTTTGCACACGTATTTTACATATGTCGGAGGCGAGCGACACATGAAACGTCGGGGGGTAAGGGAGATAATAATGCATAACGTTTCGGTCTTTCTCTCTTCTTCTTGGTTAAAATGGTATGCAAACAAGGAGGATGAAAGGCAAGAATGCGATACGGAAACGAAAGGGCGTTTCTGGCTTCTGAGAAAGGCCCGAAGAATCTATGAATGCGGTGCGAAAAGACAATGTCTCTCGTGGAACGATGGTTATTTTCTCTCTTTTTTTCTTCTTCCTCTTTAGAACGCCGGGCAGAAGCCAAAAGCACCGGGTTACGCATCGAGAACTTAATCTAGGAAGAACAGGTGTTGTTATTTGTTAGCGGCTTCGACGGTGAGGCGGGGTGGGAAAATTGAGGGTTCGGTGACTTTTCGTATATCCCATTCTCATGCTCGTTCTTGTTCTGCTGTTATTCATTTAACTTTCATCTATTCCATTTTCTGCGATCTCTTCATCGCGCTCCTCTCCCACATCTTTTGTCCCTTTTCTTCTCGTGCTTTCTTTTTCTCTGTCTCTTATTCCGTGCTTTCGTTCTCCCGTCTTTCGCTCTCGTTCGATATCAAGATATTATAAAATTTCGTTTCGTTTCGCGCTTTCGATTCTTTCTAAGACGCCGTTCACTTTCACTCTCTCTCTCTCTCTCTTTCACTCTTTTTCGCTTTTTCTTTTTGTTTCGGACTTTTGCTTATTAGTACGTACCGGGGACGAAGCGTTCTACGGGTTTGTACTGATGGGGATACAGCTGCCTCGGCGAGTAGCCGTAAATCTCACGATGCACGGGTAGATACCTATAGGAGAGGAAAAAAAAGAGAACGTTAGTGCTCGAAGAAACCGCGCAAAATTACTTATTCTAGTCAAACATTCCTATATTTTTGTCGCTGGGATAAAATTGTGAATTAAAAAGCATCCGTTTTCATTGATAATAATATAGTTAAAATACATATAAGAATTGATTTTTTTGTCAGGAAAGTAGGCCGTCTTAAAGATGCTTCAATTTTAATTGATTCTTGAAAACTCAATGAATCTTGAGAACTCGGTGAAAAAAAAAAGAAAAGTTTAATCAGTTTCGCACGAACGAACGTACGATAAAAATGGAAACAAAAATGTATCATACCTGTATCCGGGAACATTGATACGGTCGGCTGCGTGAATCGGGTTTTCGAAGATTGACTTTCCAAACGGCCACGAGGTGGAATGCAGCTCAGGAAATTCCGAGCGGAAAATGCTGCGGGGTCTGTGAGTGTGCTCGGGAGCTCTGATATCGTCGGTACCTGTTTTCGTTTCGTTAAAAAGTACGTTTGACATTTCATTCATCGGGAGAGACAATTGCTTCAATCGGAAGGAACAACCAAATCCACCGTCCAATTGGATCTTGTAAACTGTATCTTTCAATCGAAAGAAACAAAATAAAAAGTATCTCACCTTTCAAGGCCCGTACGTAACTCTGCCAAAATTTCGCCTTCCTTGTGATAGGCTCGTTGCGTCCGATCATGTCGAGATTGCTTCTGAATCGTGCGTCCATTTTACCACTCCGCTGAACTGCTAACCACGCTCGTTCGCTGTGACAAAAGGAAAATAAACGTTCGACCGCGTGTTTGTCAGAGAGATTTGCGTATCAACAACGAGACTATGTTTGATTTTGCGACGTGATAACGTTTAATATCCTAGAGAAATCGCTCTTCCTAGCGCGAATGCAACCATACACGTGGAAAAAAGTCATTGAAACAATTATAAAAGACATCTGTGCCGAAAAATTTCATATACTTTTTATCACTTTTGTTTTTTAAATTCATGATAACTTTCCTTCACTTTGTATTATATATGCTATTATATTTATCTTTTCTTTGTACTTTGTATTGTAACTTGATATTTTTTGCTTGCGCACACCTATGTTCATACAGTTCGGTCTTCCATCTTTTCATTGCTTATTCTGTTAGATCACTTATTGTTGCTAGTATTATTTAATATTATTATTATTATCATTTATTTATTTCTGAGCTAGGTATGCTACTTCCATTGTACCATATAGCTAACCTTCCTATAAATAAATAAATAAATAAATAAATCACTGATATTCTTGTCGGCTGACGTTTAATATCGATTGTGATGACCAAATTTATATAACTGATTACACGTTCCTTTAACGAAATTATTATAATCGATGCGACGTAGCAACGTCGCAATGAAGACAAATAGAATCGTTCG
Organism: Dinoponera quadriceps; assembly: GCF_001313825.1. Taxonomy (NCBI): domain Eukaryota; kingdom Metazoa; phylum Arthropoda; class Insecta; order Hymenoptera; family Formicidae; genus Dinoponera; species Dinoponera quadriceps. The sequence continues at coordinate 135,970 of NW_014554579.1, read as the reverse complement.
ATCGTCCGAAAAAAATCGATTTTGACAAATTACTACATGGGCACACGAAGAAAGATTCATCTGCGTGAATATTTGTCATAATTCTTTCCACGTGTACGGTATAAATTTTTGTGTGTTACATTGAGAGGGAGATTAAGGTACGTCAAGAACATTAGCAAATAAGGGAAATCGTGCGGTTGTCTTTCTTGTCGCGAACACCCCCTCCCCCGCGCACACAGAAGAAAAAGAAGCATCTTACTGATTTTCTGCGTGCAGCTATCTAACGTAACCGAAGTTTCTACGAGGAAGTCTCGTTACTCGTGATATAAGAAATTCCCGCGGCCTGAGGCGATTGCATAAGCTGTCTTAAATTTAACGACTTGCGTAGGTGCGGCAGTGCTTTTTTAACCTTGCTTCGGTAAACTGTGCGCCATTTCCGCGATCCATTATCACGAGGCAGTCGTTTCGACGTCCCTTTATTTACGCGCGCGCATAAACCAATCTTGATAGATGAATTCGTAGATCCATTCGATCGATCCTAACGTTCCGCTTATTTTAATATACTAATCGAGAGTTTGTCCTTTCAGGGGTCGCTATTCGTAGTATATTAGCGTTTAAAGAAATGATCTGGTAATAAATATTAAACGCTTAATGAACGATAATTCTTAAGATATTATTTTAACAAAGAAATGTTCAGCTCAAAAAGTTTCACTCGAAATCGTTGTATGGTGCAATGTGTTATTTTTAGAACGAATCAATAGTAGTACCGTGTGCTTTCAATTCGAAAACGATCGTCATGTAGCGGCGCCCGATCGCGTGCGAAAGCAAAATTGGTCGTGGCATCCCTTGTGCCGGCCAATCGTGACACAAACGGGCGCGTCGTTTTTCTTTTTGTTGACGCAACAGACGCCGCTAATTTTAGCGTCACGCATACTTCATAGTCGCCCTGGATCGCCGGAGCGTTTTCTCAGATATTCCTGTTTCATTCTCAGCGGGAGTGACCGAAGGTCGCGAAGACCTGAGATCGAAATGACTTACTTCGCGCGCCTTTTTTTATATAAAAAGGAAAAGAAAAATGAAGGGCAAATTGAATCGTTTGCATTGAATATGTAAAGCTCGATATTACTGCAGCAGCGCGTTTTTTTCTCAAGTCGCATTGTCACGAATAATACAAATACAGTGGCGAAACTTTTTTTTTAAAATGTCGCTGCTTGGTCTCGTCGAAATTTGTGCCGGTTGAAAGTACGAAGCGACCTAATATTGATCTTCTCTTGCAATTATCGTCGGATGAGTCATAGCAGCGATATTTGATTCGTCTTTTCTGAGAGACTAACAATCAATCTGGAATTTGCGAAAAAATGTGCAAGTCGTCCCTCGAATGTCCGAGAGTCTCTCGGAAAGAGAAATCGGTCGGTTCGCGTTCTCCAGTTTGCATTCTCGGCCAGGCAAAGAGCAAGGCGTCGCGGCGCCCACGAAAGCGCGACCCGTCGTGACGCAAGAGTCCCGGATTCGCGGTCGCTATATTTAGGCTGCCCGGGCCCCGGTCTGTTTTTAGTCGGTAACAGGTGGACGTCGAAGCTTCGCGACAGGCGACACGAGTCTTCATTTGACTTTGACCGATTTTCGCGAACCCCCATCGCAGACCCCCATGGTAATGCCGCGACGATCATGACCTCGTCGTAGTCATGGCGATTTCAACACCAGACTCCAACTGACAATACGGCTCGCCGTATCTCAGTCATGTCCTCTCAATGTACGTGTTGCAGTTGGTTGGTCCTTTTCTTTCTTTTTATCAATAAAGTACTTGAAGTTTTTTTCTATCGGTGAATCATAAGAATTACAGGTATATTTAGAAAAGATTAGGGGGAGGGAAAGAGAGAAATGTTACACGAGAAAGTCCCGAGACTATCCGCGCGACATTTTAATTTTGATTAAATTTCGGCATTTCATTCATTCATTTATGTACGGCAACATGTAATTAGGCGTGAAAGTCCATCCAGAACCGCGAATTTTGATCTCAATTCGCAGCCGCTTCTGCTAGATCGCGAATATGAGTTTCGTCCGAGAATATCTTGACCTTAAAATCGTATCGCGTGGAAATGGGTTAAGCGCTTGACACCCTGACCAATTTGCACGCATCTTTGCGAAATAGTCATGAAAACCAGGAGAGAGTTTCTCAGTGTTAATAACGCTGAGTGAAAAATATCATCAATAATCCAAAAATAGTATTTCACGTATGAAGATACAGACGTGGGAAAAATGGTTTTTCTTGAGGTTATCTTGGATTACTATGACAAATTTGTCGAAATCGAATGGACCGTGCAGAACGTCTCTGAAATAGAGATGGTGTCCGACGAAAAAGCGTTTCGCATTTTTGTCGCGTGCGTAATGGAAATCAGGTCGACGCAGAAGTGTTGGGGGAAAAATGACGGCGCGTACGTGGGAGCAGAGGAGGTAGAATACATCCGGACGCGCGTGTAATCTAGATGGCTTCTAAAAATACATATGGCGTGGTCAAGCAAATCATCTGGGTCCAAAAATTGTAATACGTTGTCCGATATTTCGCGAGAGTCCGGTGGTTGATCGTCTAGTTGAAATATACTAACCCAATTAATATAATAAATAATTTTCCAGTGGACGAGAGAAGTTTCGATCGCGCGAACGTTCAAATTATGCGCGCGTTTATTCAAAGTGAGATATACTGTTTTATTCATTTTTATGAAAAATGTAAACATATCTTGTTGGAAAGCTAAGGCGCGAATTTTCAAATAATACAATTCTTTCCGTCGGTGATATTCGGTAATAAGAATACAAAATTGAAAACGTATGTTCTTGCCATCATCATGTTTGGCGGAAATTCGTACGCCACCGCGTGTGCATGCTGCAAAGATACGTCATTGGAATTGAATAATCGGCAGGTTTTTGGCACTCTTTCTCCAACACGTGCAGGGTTTCAGCGATGCGTCGCAACGGGATTACGGGTTTGTTGCGACTCTCTTCCACTTGTCGGCCTAGCATTCTTGGCGGAAAATTGCATGGCTATCCACGCGCGACCTCGTGAGAGAGCCAACTTTCACACAATACAGCCACGATTAAATAACGATATGAAGATTGCGTATTGAAAATTTTACTTGGAATCACGAGGGACAGCAAATTTTCTACCGTCGTAGCAAATAGATGAATATATGTTTTTTATATACTGCCCAATATTTTAAGATTTTTCAGATCATGAAGAAACGCACACATGTAAATCTGTCTCCATAAAATGACTTGAAAAATCAATCAATTCTCGTAAAATATTGAACAGTACTGTATGTTTACTTGTTTGCTGCGATAGCATAGAATTTGTTGAATGTTATTTTTCTCCGCGCGGATTGCGGACAGCTCGATCACACTAATGAATTTACGGAGATAATTAAAATTATTGCAAATATTACGGAAGCAAAAATCACAAGAATTCAGGCGAACACCTTGTTTCCAAGGCATTTCCAAGGCAAAAGTACACATCGGTGGCGTGTACAAGCGGTAGTGTTAGAAACCCGGGCCGATGTTGAAGACTTGCCAGGCGGGCGAACGAATTTCCTAAGTGCAGCACGCTTCTTCGGCCTTGCGTGTCTCGTTAAAAGCCCGTCCGCGTGACCGTCTATCCTGTGGGGAAAACTTTCGCACATCGCGATATTAATGCCGAAACTTTATCGGTACATACACCGAGGAGACCGGCCAAGGGACCGACCAGCACGTTACGCGCTGGAACACGATAATCGCGCATATTCGCTCTTTTTCGCCGGAAAGTAGTAATCACCCGTTCGCGTCAGACGGTGTCTGACCGTTTAAGTAGATACAGACGGCGGACGCTCCTTATCGTTCACGCGAATGACGACCATCATCATCATTATTATTTTATACGTCAGATTTTTTCCTCAAGTTTCGCATTTCGATCAAAGTTGGACAAACAGGTTGGTTGAGATACATGCTGATCTATTTTACCTAATTTCGAAAGGAACTGAAAATAGTTTCAAATACAAAATGCGTTCTTCCACTACAAGTTTCGTTTCAAGGTCACGGTTCGTTTACCGAGAAGCAATCGAGGTCGCCGATAATCTCGAGAAAGTAGCGGACGGAGCGAAAATCCGCTCCTTGATCAAATTGTTTTGAGTTTTAACAGTAGAAAGGGAACGGCTATAACAGACGCGTCCGTCTTGGCGGCGAATAGGATCGGCTATTTTCGGCGGACGGTATAAATACCACGCGCGCGTGCACGTAACTTACGTAAGCTTAAACAAATCCTTGCCAATAATGATAAACAATTCGCGATCGGCACAATCGAGGGTGCCGTCGATGATCATCAGCGTGGCGCGCGAGCCTCAAATTGGTATCGCGATAGAAAGAAAAACGCGCTGGCCCCATTGCCAAGTCGCTTCCACAAAATTAGAATTCGTCGGACGCGAACGGCGGGAGGAGAGCGGGAACGATAAATTTCTCGACGTTGACAAGGTTTGTATACTCGTCGTGTACGTGAGAGAGAGAGAGAGAGAGAGAGAGGGCATTTAACAATTCTCGCGTTTTCGATCGGTGATATCCTTCGCGATATTGATCTTCCTCTTAAAATTTCTATCGCTATAAAGGTTACAAGGATTATACTTCATTAATTAACCGTAGTATCATTGAGCATGCGTTAACATGAGGAATACTTGGAGGTATCGTTCGCTCAAATGATACGTATCGTAAACAATGCATATTTCGCTATAACATATTAAGTTATGTGTTAGTGATTAGTTTACAAACGCACACACCTGTGTAAAAAAGGGGATAATGATGACAGGATAAAAATCGTTAACACACGTTAGTCAGTGGAAGAGCGAATTCCTACTAAATACATGTGTGGAGAGACGCAGCGATTAGGCGTTCCTTTTTTCACTGGCGCACAAAGTAGTTCGACCCTGGAGTATCGCGATCGCGACCCTTATCCACGGCGCACTCACGACGACGTTGTCCTTTCGCCACAGTTTTCCGATCCCTCGTCTCTTTCTCTCGTTCGACAAGGAGAGTGCTTGGAGAAAAAGAGAGAGAGAAAAGGAGGATGATGCGGGGGCCTTTACCTAAGTATTTCGGGCGACCGTTCGGTTCGGGGTTTGGACCTTAGACTGGGCGGCTGCCGCCAAAAGTGTGGGCTAGTATACCGTGGCTTGGTACACGGTAGCGCCGATCTGGCGACGGTATCCGGCAATAAGCCGCGCGACATTTATGGCACAACCCCCGCCAGCGAGACGCGATTGGTGGAGATGCGTCGATCGTGGGTTGGAAGATGAGGAAAAGAACGTGCGCGTCGTCGCAGCTTCCACCGGCCGCCCTTCGGACAGCTCTCTCTCTCTCTCTTTCTCACCGATATTCTCTCGAGGCTACGCGGTTTGTGAGCGAAATTTACGATGTCGATACCGGAGGTACCCTCCGATGACGTTGTAGGTAGATCTCTCGTATACCCCGGGAATTTCATCGCGCGAATCCGTTATGTAATGTTCACGCTTTCCGCGAGAGCGAAAGTGTGTACATTTATATGATTTTCTCGTATCGTTGAAACATTTTCTTCGCTGATTTAACTTCGTACTTTATTCGCGGATGTAGATCACTACGAAAAAAGCTCCATTTATGTCGAAAACGAAGCGCCGCTTAATTTCCGGAATAGCGCCAACGACTGTAAATCATCTCGGCGGTCCTAATAATGCGATAAATTAACAGTTTATTTTCCCGCGACGGGCGTCGTAACCGAGGTGTCGATATTTGCGCCAAAGTCGTGAAAGTCAGTTCTAGTGGCGATTTACGAAAGCGAATCACGCGGCAAATATCGACTCACGCTTATTTCAAATATATTCGGTTTTTTATTGTATTTTTTGGAAATACACCACCGTGTGATTTATGACGACGCGTTCGAATTTCTAAAAAAGCCGCGTCGGATCGCTCTCGTGCGTTTCCTTGTCAATGAATATCCCTGGTATATTTTTACTCTCTTGAGCCTTGAAGCACCGTGATTTAGTAATACTGTAAATTTTATTGACATAAAAGAAAGAAAGAAAATTTAATATCATATTTTATATTACTTTATTGATAAAAATATTGTTATTCTTCATAATAGAATTGTATCGATCGGAATGACAATTGTGATGTCAACATTAAATAGCGTGATACCTTTCTATCACTTAGTGTCTACACTTAGTGTTTATTTAGAACGCGAAATTATGTTAACGGTTTATAGTGGTGTTTACGTTACCGATAATCATTCGTCCGAAGTATATGTCAGTGGAATCGTCAAAGATTTGACAGAATGAATAATAGAGTTTGCGTAAATATCTGTGTTTACAACGGCGGTGACGTCAATTGGCCTTTAAAATGTACGTCATGTGTCGAGAAAAGAATACCACTTTGAATACCAGACAGACGTGTCGACCGCGAAGAATGTTAGTAAAAGTGCATTATTAGCAAATTATGAATCAATTTTCCAAAGTAGAAAAACGCGATCGATGCTCTCAGGAAGAATACGTACGCTCGCAGTAGTATTATCGATTCAAGCAGAGGGTACTGTCCGGAAGTGCGGTCGCAGCGATTTCTCACGCACCACAATTACAAAGGGTTTCGTGCAAATGTACTAACAAGGACGGTAGAAAGGTGATCTTTTCGTTTCTGGCACTTCTCGGTCATTCGCGCGCGCGGCCTCCTAGCACACATATACCGGGTGCGCTAAATGCGACGCTATTTTTGTTACCGCGATCAGCCCGGCGATTCGCGACGGTGAACACGGAGAATGCATTTATTTTCAATTCGGCCACGGCCAGAGACGATCGGCACCCAGGATCTCACGGTGACACATGCGCCGACTATGCGAGTTGTACACCCAGAGGTCAAGACCCGTCGATGCACACAGGTGGCGAAGACGTCATTGCGGACGTTTAATCAGCACCGTAGCTCTTCGATTGATGCGTTCCTTCAGCGGACTTTATTTTCACTGCCCGATCTTTCGTTTAAGAGTTTAATCGAAAGAGACGTAAGCCCGATTACTTCATCGCGCGGTAATTCCGAAAAGCTCGCGGAGTTCTCCACTTGAATTACTTTCTCGCGGTTTGGCGCAAATTTCTCGCGTTTTTCGAAGCTATTGCGGAGCGTGTAAAATTTCGGCGAGAGGTCGTTCACTTTTTCCGCTTCTCCCTGCGATCTAATCTGCGTTGCGTGACTAGCGAAAACGAAAGACTTTCGAATTGGCACGAGCTATAAGATAATCGGCTTGACTTGACACTCTCTGAACTAAAAAAGATACGATCGGCGGTGAATGAGACCCGCGGTTAAAATTGTAATCGTGACGAATAAGTTCGGAGAGAGGGAATTCTAGTAATAAAACAAACGTCGTATTCGTGCGTAATACCGGCGTCGGTTCCTAAATTTAAGTTTGCCCATCGACTCACCAACGGTTTTCCCTCCCTAGAAAAAGATACATTCGCACGTGTGAAGCAACGAATGTAGGCGTGCGCGACGTCGTCGGCGAAAAGTTGGCGATTGTTTGTTTTTCGCCGGCTGGATATCGCCGAAAGAGAGATGCGCGAAAATCAATATGAGGCGCTCGTAAAGCCCGTCGCTGATCCCCGGCTAAATTGAAACTTATGAGTTTTCCAGTCCACACGTCTCGCCCGCCATTCCTCTTCGCCGTTAAGGAGACCTCGTCTCCTTGGTAACTGCCTTATTAGCTGCTCTCCTCGCCTTACGAGCCTCGCGAGGATCCACCGGTCCTGAATTTCGCAGCCTCTCTCGCACTTTTCGCGAGTAATTATCGTTGATCGCGGCATGGGACCGATCCATCCCATTGAAAGATATTTAGGCGATTTGGGTGGGCTACCGTTCAACCGTCATTCACGCGGTGGCCCCATTTCCACGGACCACATGGGCCAACGACAATGCCGCGCGGCACAATGCGTGGAAAGTACAAATATTTTGGACGGGCGCGATTTCACGCCTCCCTATACTCTTCTCGACAGTTGAGAAAGTATATTTGTCGGTGCTTTCCAATTTCGCGCAGCTTTTCCTTCAAGAGCATCGGATGCAAAACTTTCGCAAAGGCATCAATTTGTACATACACGATGAGAAAAAAAAAACGTTTGGTCGCGTTACCAACCGCGTTTATGTCCACCTGGTGCGTCCCAGAATTTGTCAGCGGCTGCCTCCCGGTACGTGACTTTGGCAGAGATTTTCGAAATTTCACGCCCATTACCATTGTCAATCGGCAGATGTCGCGTAACAAAAGGACCTTTCTAATATCTACGAATAAAAGTGGATGCGCACACGGTGTCGTTGGTAAGACTTCCTCGTCAAAGTTTTAGACGCTCATCTACCTCGATCATCAAACGTTCTCTCCCCCGCATTTTTTCACTTGATGAAATCCTTTTTTTAAGGTGCGAATATTACCGGTATAAGGGAGATGTGCGTGATGACAGCGGTCAATTTTAAAGCTCCCTTCATCGGCCTTCCTAAAGCGTCCACGCAGGCCGTTTTTATAGCGGGCGCGCTTGATTAAATCTCATCAATCTTTATTAGGCGACAAGGCTTCATATCGACAGCGATTTCACGATGACGTTAGCCGGGGGACCCCATGGAAACCCCCGTCGGAGCCATGAATACGTTTATGGTGGCGGAGGGTGAACAACCCCCTGCCAACGCTCGAAAACTCGCTAAGACAATATCCGTTATCCCCGCACTCGCCCGATATACGTGTAGCTCGGGGATTATCCTGTCGCAATTATTTGACGACATTATTCGGTTTGCCGCGGTGTAATTGACGGCTGACTTGAACCGAGTTTACGCCCCTATTGGCTTATTTTAATATCGCCGAGTCCTATGCATCGTTGGTGGGAAACTATTAGAGTGTGTGAATATCTCTCATAATTATTAGGCTTCGAAAGAGTCAAAAAAGACAAGTATATCTATTTTCATTTTAATAGTATCTTTGTAAAGATTGAAAACAAATTTTCTTTCTCTGTATTGTCGTTTCGTAAATTTTCGAAAATTTCTGTCGGATTTTCGTCAAATTTGCTCATATCAGATAATCCACGAAGTAACAATAGCGCGAATGATTAAACTTCTGGTAATATCGCACAGTCCGCTAATGAATATCTCGTTTGTTCGCAAACCCATTACAATACATTACTCATAACGAACTTTAACGGTGTTAAAGCCAACGCGTAAAACAGTCGTATAAAGATCTTCTCGTTATAGCGAATGTAACGACCCGTCTTTTATCCCGCTTTATTGAATGTTCTTGTAAATAAGGCCTAAGTGTTGGCGATATATCGGGGGTTTAATGCTACCGTGTCCTCTTTTCTCTCGCCTTTCCGCTGCGTTGCGTTTCCTCATCCTTATCAACACGCACCGTCGCTAAATGAAAAACCCATAAGAAAACGTGAAATACGCCCCTTTGCGCTTTCGCATCATTCTCAATTGGCATTAACCCCGTAATCGAAAATTATTTGCACAGCTCTCTCAAAGCTTGGTCTATTTGTGTAATTAAAAACTCACGAAATCACGTTTCTCGCAAACGAATGAAATATGACCAAATTCAATAATTTATTTACCCTCGAAGCCTTACGAATACCGTCGCGGAAATCGCGAATGATGATATTTTCCCAAAAGAGAATATTAGAGAAAATCCCTTTTTCTTTTTCTTCACTTTGCGGTATACTCGTTTGCAATGTATATACATACATCGACGAACCTTCTCCGATGTAGCCAATGGGAAATCAATCCTCATGTTCCGTTTACTTTTGCAGACTGGTCGGCCTTTCATATGTTAATGACTATCGTCAGACCACCGAGTCTAATATCGACTAACGTAATCCGGGCTTGAGGCTTACGTGTGTATATGTACACACTCTCTTGCTCCGACGTTCACACTCATTCACTCGAATGGCGGTATAGCTCGGGTTTCGCCTATATGACAAGTATATTACGTTGTGCGTTTATATCAATTAGCCTCTGACGTTTCGGGGGTGTGCTTGCTCGTGAGGCTGATGCTAAAAGGGTGCGAAGAGGGTGCTCTCTGTCGGGCATACCTGATGTGAACGTTGTGAGTATCGTCAATTTTCGATCCGTTAATCCCGGCATGCATAAGAGAGACGTGTGTCTTATCCTTTGGAAATCTTCTTTCGAGTAAGCTATCTTGCTGCGATTTATAATTCTTTTTCTTACTCGAAAATTTCGACGCCCGTTTCGGACGACTTATAATTCGCACTCAACATTTTATTGTAAAGTGTATATTACGTTTGAAGATTAACCTTTCCTTTATCGCGAGACTATTCACATTTAAATATTCGTCAGTTCGATCGAGGAATAGCGCTGCGCCATTAATCGATTAATCACGTTTAACGACACTCGGCTACGACGCGAGAATATTTCCGCCGTTCCGAATCGCCGTTCGACGATTGACACACGGTTGCCCCTTGGCGTTGCATTGTGCCTATTACACCACCGAGAGAGACAAATTTCCTGAATGGGCAACGGCCATCGATCTCTCTTTCGAAAAGTAAAAAAGGGGGATCGAAGAGGATATGTATGGAGAGAGAAGCGAAACGAGATCAGAACGAAGCGACGGAAACACGGGACACGCCTTGTCGGAACAGGGGTCGTCTCTTTCTCTTCGCGGGGCCCGTGTGTCGTTGATCCCTGTACAAGGACCGACTCTCCCTTCTCTCTCTTTCCCCTGTATATATACGTTAAATGGATTTAAACGACCGCCTCGCCAACATTGTCGGCAACACGCAACCGATCTTGGGCGATCTTAACAGCTGGCTGAAAATTTTGATTTATCATCATCGTGATTCTCGATCGAGACACGCGAGAATCGCGTCCGAGGAGTCCTAAGCACACACACACACCTTCGCGCCGAAAAACGCACTCGATTCACAACGTTTCGCTTTGAGCTGGGCAGCCAGTAGTAATCTTTCAACGAGAAATACAGATGACTTTTCACGGCCGAACTTTGTCCGAGGAGTCGTTTTGTAAAAAATATATCTTTAATTATAAAAACGAATAAATATCGCGAGTTTGCGATAGGTTCGCTTGACATGTCGGCGGTCGACCTTCACGATGTAAAAGGATGAGCGAGCGAATGGTGCGATCGTAAAAACGCAGAAATTCGCGGCGCTTTGTGAATTTAATTTTACGCGCGTTCGCTGCTTGATCGGACTGAGAATAAAAAAAAGGAAGAGAAATCACAGAGATCATGAGGGGGGTGATATCAATGAGCGGAAACGCGGAGCCGACGATGCGGCGAGGATCGTCTCCCGTCCAGACACACGAGTGCACTTTTCCAAATGAAAATGCGTTCACCGCTGATTTGCTGCTCGGCCGTTTTCTTTCTATCGTTTGGGATTAAATTAAGGTCGCGAGTGTGAGGTCTGTTTCGAAAGTGTATTTTTTTTTTAATCGACGACCGATGGCTTCTTCCGTCCTGAAATGACTCGGGGGATCTTCCTCACGTTTCGTGTTACGAATGGTTAATTTCGTTAATACAACTTTTCGAGATTCGCGAGGAACGAAGATAATAACAATTGTATACTTCCGTCCGCACGAGCGACAAAGCTGGAATTTTCTGCTTTTAAAGGCCATTTCCCTTCGGAATCGATGCTTTTCAGTTGATCCCTAAACTGCGAATAATACCGTGGGTCACACCGGCCGCAACAATGGGAAACATCCGGCCAATTGTCGCGCCCGCTACCGTGGACCGTGTAATTGTGGTCATGTTAGGCCCCATTTGGGCGTGCAGCGTGTTAACGTCATACCGGCTAAAGGATGTCGAATTTTACCTGGCTACTGTGGAGAAGTCAAAGCGACGATAAAAGCGCCAATAAAAACGTCCATGCCAGAGAGAGAGAGAGAGAGAGTATTCGTTTCTGCGCGCAGAAATTTTGCGACGCAGTATCATCATAGCTTTTCATCACCACCGAATATCTAATCGCAACATTAGATACATCATCACTTACAACACAGTGATGTTTTTCAAGTTACGATTTCATCGAGCTTCCCGCGCGCGCGTAATGGCTTCTCCAACGAGCGGAATACGCGCGCGGAAAAAAGAGCCGTTCTCGCGCGAGCAAACGCGCGCTGTGAGACAATGGCCCCGATATATGATGAGCTTCCACATTGGCTATTACGTCGCTTCCGGTAACACAAACCAGCACTTTGCCGGCATAACGCTGACACGGTGTGTGTTTAGGTCGGATCTTGATCTATTAAGGGGCTTACCCACTCCCGCTCGTGTAAGCCGCGAGCAGGATCTAGACACGCCGGTCAATTTGTTACAATCTTCGTCAATTCGCCCGCGAATGTGTCAGTTAACGTTAATCGACTTCTTTTCCCGACGGAATATTTCGTCGAATGTTCGGCGCAGGCAAAAATGCCTTTGATTAACCGTTCATTGCGCGAACCAGGATTATTTCTCTATTAAACGAGAAAGTACGGTCTATTTGCGTCTTGATTATACGGCAAAAAGATTTCACTGTAATAATAATATTGTAGACACACGCAATATTATATTTCTAATCCGCGGAAATTTTGTTCGTTACCATTGACTCTAAAATTGGAGATTTGATTAATGTAGAAGCAAAATTTGGGCGATAAGTTTCTTACGTTACGTAACACAAGTAAACCTATTTTTACACAGTCGTGTAAAGCAGCGCACCGATCGCCTATCCGACGGGGCACACTGTTGCATATTTGCCGGAAATTCTCGTCATCCGTTGAAGGAGTTCTTAAACAACCTTGTGGAGAGCGCCTCTTTAAGTTTAATTAGCGGCAATGGAGCGCCGCATTCAGGCGGGGGATAGAAAATCGCGCTTGTAACGCCAGATCGAGAGAAAAATGGACCGCGTAGTCTTACATTCGATCGAGCGATATGTAAAAAAGAACGAGGCGTGTCGCTTCAAGGTAGCGAGAAACATTGCGCTCCGTCGGTTAGCGGCCGCTTCGCAAATCTCGCCGACGTTTATTCTCATTTCCGCGCGAAAGCCGTCGGAAATAATTCTTGATACAACGGGGCAAGGGCGTACGTTACCTCTGACAATAATGTTGTCGTCAGAGAGTGTCGATAACTGAGAGTCCTCCGGCTTCACTCTCTCTCTCTCTCTCTCTCTCTTCATCCCCGTGAACACACAGGGGTGTGCTTTCCGGGGTAGTAGCCGAGCGCTATCGACCACTGTCGCGAAAGCCACGCCTTTGCCCAGGTGAGCATTCCACCCCTCTCCCGGGGTAGTACAGCCCGTAGTATACACTTACACCTCGAATATACGCGTATACCGCCCCGCCACAAACTTTAATGCAACTCGAGAGAAGGTACGCGGCTCTCTTCGACGCGTTATCCGAAACTTCGATGCAAAAATTCATTCGGCTGGTCGCGGCGATTTCTTCGAACGAACGGAGGAGCTCGTGATGATTTTTCGATCAAGTTTGGAATCTCGAGATATATTTTAACCGATCGTTCCGAATAGAGTTATTGTGAGAGAAACGCGACGATCCGTTTTGATTTCTATGAATATGCTGGCATTTATGCAGCGGGAGTTTAACAGGCTTACCCACGGTACAGTAAACGTGGCATTGTGTCTCAATTCGGGTAAATGGCCGGCTTACTACGAAGGGGCACCGCGGGATTTCCGTCGAGAAATATTTGGGAGAAATTGAGCGGGAAATCAATGCACGCGCTAACGCCCGTCGTCAATGCGTCGTGTTTTCACGTGAAACTTTCAGCCGGGCGAAAATCTCCTCGGATAATCTCGCTCGTCTCTTCATCCTTGTCATCTGAACGACGATACCTTCTTCGCTACGAAGCTGGCGTTCGAGCGAGCGAGCTGCCATCATATTTCGAAATGATTTATCGAAGATGTAATATGCGCAAAACTCGCAGATAAATCTGTGCAATATTATATTGTAGCAATTGAGCTGCGTAAGCTCGAGTGGGAGGATAGGATTGTCTGTATATCGGCGTAACTATCGGTTTAAGCGCGTGTCGAAATAACCCCGATGTCGCGGAATTAGAGCCCGGCGCGATATCCAATTTACTTTCTACCTAGAGATGTAATTGTTAGAATGATTTTTAGTACCGGATTTGAAAAGTGAGATCTTCCGACAGAAAAAGAAGGCTTCTTAACCGTGGAATGATACTTGTTTGGGAGTCTGAGCGATTATAACACTTTATCACGTTTAATACTCAAGCTCTAAATTCTCACGCGGAAACACCGCGGGCGGCAGACGAAGTAAATCACGACTGTCGCCACCCGGCAACGTAGGAAAAAGTTGTTCCATTCTGACACGGGCAGCTCGTTTAAGCAGATTTAGCCGCGAAACCGGGAAACGTTTAAGAGGGTCTTCTCTCGTAAGAAGGCTGGTGCAAAGTAGTCGGGATTAAAGGGCCAGAAAAAACTCTCCTCGATCCTACAAGCGGGTGGTTTCTATTGTACGGCGTTTGTATTGCATTCTCTCTCTGAATCGATATATTTTTCTACGATGCGCACTACACCCGTCGCGTGATCCACATCAGTCTCCTTGTTGTCACGCGATACACATTTCGTTCTTCTCAAAGAAAGAAATTCAACGAAAGCATAGCTTACTAATTTTGGCAAACAGACGCTTATTATTTATTCCTTTTCTAAAGAATTTTCTACCGAAAATGGTGAATGCGATTTTTGTGCCACCCCCGGCGATATTAATCGAGAGCCCATATCAATGTTTGCTCGCTTAACCGTGACTAACGGCCCGGTAACTGTCGTTTAAGCACGGAGCTGTTTGTTCAATCCACCATTTAACCATTTCGTGCACGCGGCTCGTCTAAACAAGTGGCTCGACTTTCGGCTCCCAAAGGTGTGTAATTTGTCCGGGGGAACGCGCGTTTCAGTTCCGCGAAAACTTTTATCCTTTTAATTGTACGATTCCAGTAAATAAGCTTTATCTTGACAGATTTGAAAATAATTGTAAATAATAATAAGAAACGCGAAGGAAACTTTTCGTCCTCGTTTCTTCCTGCGAAATACGATCAAATGATCGTTAAAAACGAACAGACAGTTTGGAGAAGAAAGCTCCGAAAAACGAATTAGTTGGCCGCGCGGGGCTTTATTGATTAAGTAATCTTAATACATCGCTGGGCCGCAATGTACCATAAAGAGAGCGGAACCGGAAACGATCCATTCTTAGCGGGGAATATGCTTTGTCGGCGGTCGCTCTCGCCTGAATTTCTGCTTTGATTAATCTACCCCGACTTTTTCTGCCCGCGCGAAAGACTTATCATCTCGAGCGTTGCGATGCGCGGCAATCTCTGGCAAGCTTCCAGAACGTACTCAGGTTGTCGTCTCGAAATATTTCCACAGACCACCAGGCTGCGGGAAAAGTTGATGCGCCCTTATGAATCTCTCCCGACCATTGCCAAGAAAAGTCGCGAAAACCGTCCTTGTTGTTGCGTCGGGAAGCATCGAGTCTCCGAAAGGAAGAAAATCCGAGGGAAGCGATTTGTTATTTGTCCCCTGTAAAGTAGCCAAACATGTTGCGGCGATGTTTTTCTCGAGTTTATCCCTTCGAGAACGTTCGAATTAGATCCGCGTATTGTTGATTTTTCCGAAAAAATTCAACGGAGAAGCAGTGAGTGAAATTTCTACCGAACGATTGTGATTCCGCAATGAATTTTATCGTGTCAATTCTGATTGTGCTATGATTTCAATGCTATATCGCGTTTTACTAACTAAAGGGAGCTCTCCCTTTGTGTCGCGACTGATCGAACGACCCCTCAAATTACCGAGTTCAAATCTGTCGCAGCATACTTTTCTCGTCTCGTAAAATTTACACACGATCTCAGCCGCACGTTCCGACAATGTCCGTACGACGACGACGGTCGTTCGACCGTTCGATATCCGTAGACTCCTTTGAAACTCCTAACAGTACAATAAACTGCCCGGTGGAAAGTTTTCGGGATTGAAAAAGTTTTGGCCAAGTTCTGAACCACCCCTCGACGGACATTCAGATTTCCGTCGGACGTGCTCGGAGAATCCCGATCGAACGAGTACTAAACGCCCCTTTCATTTGCTCCTGAACGAAAAACACGTCCGACTCGAGATAAATGAGTGATTGTTTGTTCTTGGCAGTTTTAGAATTATATCACTATATTTTGTTTGCTTACCGCGAGATTTTATGTTTGTAGAGGCGCGGCCGTAAAATCAGGCGTGGTGAAAGTTTATTCTAGTTGATGTATATTTCGGTCTATAGTATCAAGATTGATGTAAAGTGTGCGAACGAAGGCTGCTCGATGACGCGTTTCAGGGAGGCGGAAAAGAGCAGCGTCGACGCGTGGAATCGATACCAATTAGGATGCTTCTTCCGGTCACGCGACTTAGCACCCCGGCATAATGCCGGCACGTGCGCCTTTAAACAAAAAAAAAAACGATAAAAAGGGAACATCGCATCCGGTTCCGACGTTTCAATCGGAACGGTCTTATCTAAAGTCGCTGTGACTTTATTATCGAGGTCGACGTTCGGTTACCAAACGTGAGAGAGCTAACAAAATCCATACAAGTGCGCCACGATATATTAATAAAAGTGCGTATAGGCAGTTGAATGCGCTAATAATATACAATCAACGAGCAGAATACGCCTGATTTCACGCGAAGATTATCGAAAGTATTAACGAGAGATTAACGTATACGCGGACGAACAAGTAGAAAGGACCATCGCCGTAGTTTTATGTACCGACTAAGAGAGGTTCGCGATAGCCGTTGCGACAGGGGTTAAAAGAGTCCACGCAAACATCTCGTACATTATACGGAATTTCCACCCCACGGAAACCAGCCAATAAAACACTCCCGGAACACTCGCTTCCCCTCCTTCGCCGACTGCATTGTCCAAGTTTTTTTCATTTTTCTCTCTCTTCTTCTTCTCTCGGCGACGTTCGCGCGTTCTCTCTTCCTTTCGTATTTTTCCTTTTTTCCTCGAAGAGCGCGCACACCCCCTCGATTACATTCGGAAATATTAGGGGACGTCCCGTCGCTCGACAAACTATCAATTTATTCTGTGCTATTGATTGGCGTGTGTCCCAATACACCGGAGAGATTTTTATCTCTCACTCCTTCCTTGCCTATTTATAACTCTTGCTAAGGATAATAAGCGCGAAAAGGTAGAAAGATGCAATACAGGCCATAAAACGCGCTCCTTGCCTTGCTAGGTCGATGTCCGAATCTATAGATTACAGCTGGTCGTATAAATCATGACCAGCGGGTTGAATGTTATCTGTCGCTTCCGGTTCGGCGCGCGGAATATTCCGCGCGTGGGGACAGTAGTCCCGTTTTGTACAGCGCGGAGGCGAGATCGCCACAAAGCATATGCTGTCCGCTGTCCACTCCATTTACCTCGCTATGTCATCCGCCGTGATGCGGCACGGCCAGATAAGGGATGAGGGACCGAATCCTTTGTATCGTCCCGATTCGATAGCAAAACTGGACCAATGGATGGATACTTCTCCCGAGTGCTAATTTCTATTCTTTACTTAAAGAAAATTGCTGCATACTTGAACTCGCGTTTAAAGATAGCTGAAATTTTCGCCAAGATAGGCGCTATCTCCCAATAACTGGCCCGAGATAAACGCGACTGTTGATCACTGATTTTCGAAACATTATCGCTTCAAAGAAACTCCCGCCGATCAATCAAATTTTCGAATCTGATGTTATTATGCGGCATGATAAGACGACAATCTCGATCGCGAAAGGAAATCACGAGAGATAAGGCCGACCGATTCTCGATGGGGGATGACCGTCGTAATAATGAAAAGTTTTTCGGTTGCAAAAGTCCCCATCTCGATGGGGTGCCCTCAGGAAATCTAAACCGGTAACAAGATGGCTGCTCGGAAACGGAAACCGGAAGCTTGTCACTCAAGCTACGCGGGCTTCCGGCGTGTCTCGAAAAAGGGAAGGACAATCGAGGGGGCAGGGTAACGTCTCGGGTGTATTGTTTCGTTGCATTCATCGTGAAAAAAGTGAAGGAAAGTTTGTACTATTACCGCTGGAATCGTTACACCGTGTCGCAAAAAGAAGAAAATTTTACTTTAAAAACAATACATTCAGATGTAATATTTCTTTCGAGCAGAATGTCTTTTTGCGCGGGGAAACAATTTATTGGAGATACTTCTCGTGTAAATTAAAGAATCAATTTAAGGGAGACGTGTGAAGAGAGACAAGAGCGAGATCGATGAGGAAAAGTAGAAAGAGAATAAAGCGCGTTCTTTTGAGACTCAGGTTTATTAAATATGTTTCTGATATATTAGTTTACTATGTATCATACACAATGTACATATATACAACGTATCATCAACTAATCGATTAAGTACGAAAAGAAATTAGGATACCTTGCGATTGCTCGCACATTCAATTGTCTGATTACTTCGTGCTAAATACATCGTTTAATCATCGATCGGCGTCGAACAATATTTATTAACATGCCGAACGTTATTACATCTCGACGACGTGTTACTTCCAGCAAACTTGAGAACAACGAAAAGGAATCAATATTAATATCAGCCGAGTTGTTTTTGTTTTACGCAAAGCATATTTGTCTTCAAATATGTAAATATAAAGTCGCGCGTTCAACTTTGTAGTAAAACTCGCAATAGTGTTGAGAATCTATCAAATACCATAATTGTGAGTCTCCCGACAAAGTGCGAGAAAGAGGGGGAGAGTTGCGTGAAGAAATGGGTTGTATGCCGCAATGATTTCAATCAAGTCACGAATTCGACTACTCGCTTGGCAGTAATCGGCATTTTACGTATATCTATGATTCATCGTCGTTCAAAAGGAATTGATACACCAATCCTCTGTGCGTTCTAACGACTAATTTGAACTTCTACGTGATTCTTCATAAGAAGTATAATAACAATTTTGTACAAACGTCTTACTTTGTACGCGAGCAACATCTATATTCGTTTAAAAGAAAAGAAACTCTCTTTTCCTACTGCGTGTTTCCTTACATCTATTTAATTATTCACTTATCTGTCCACGTGAATTTAGCTCGTTAGACGCGAACAATCTTTGGTATTCGACGGTACACTCTCTAATTTCCTCGTAAATATCAGTATACTCTCCGCAAAAAGGAGAGGCTTCCGGTTGCCTCTCGAAGAAACGTTCTAATTATCTATTAAACCGACCGCGTTAAACCGACCTCTCGGTCGTCTAACATTGATANGGGGGGGGGGGGGGGGAGGGGAATCTCTCCAAGGAATCGTCTTTTAAATGAACACGCGTCTAGGTGTTGGCGATATGCAAAGTCTGCCGCCGGCGTGTTTCACGCGCGGTAAATACTTACCTAGAAATATTACACGTCGCTCTCTCAAAAAATCCTTGCTTCGTTCGCTAGAATTTCGCGCGCGTTCATCACCGCAAAATCTCGGGCGAGGGTAACATGCTAAAGGAGCTTCGCGACGGTCATAACACAATCGAGACGACGATCACTCGTCGGTTCCCATCTTCGATCGCTCCTTCCAGAGTCTTTCGTCAAGACGAGTCACGGGGCGAATCGCCCTCAGAAAAGAGATCCATCCACGGGTCGCTGACCTTCTTCTACCACCAGTACTTTTGCACGTACGACGCCATGGGGACCTGGCCGCCGGGGTACATCGCGGGCTCCATCATTTTGGACTGGCAGGGCTTGCCGTCCCTCACCAGCACCGGCACGGCGACTCGCCTCGGCGAGCAGCCGCTACCGCCGGCCTCGACGCGCTCGCTCGCCGCCCTCTTGGTCTTGTACCTGTGATTTTGAAACCAGATCTTCACCTGGGTCGGGGTAAGCCGGATCACGGAGGCGAGATGCTCGCGTTCGGGCGCGCTCAGGTACCGCTGCTGACGGAAGCGCCGTTCCAGCTCGAAGGTCTGCGCCTTCGAGAACAGCACTCGTCGCTTGCGCTTTTTATGCTCGGTCTCGTGCGCCTGCGTCTCGTTGCCCTGCTGCTCGTCCTCAAAGTCCTGCGACTCCTCGTCCTTCGACTCGTGGCTGTTCTCTTGCTGTGACGGAAACGACAAGTCCGAGATCGCCGGGCTCGTCGAGTCCGGTTGCTGGAGAACTGGAAGACGAAAAGCGAGTCGGATGAAATTTTCCCTCCTCGAAACGACCGAGTAGCGTAGTATTCGACGCACTGCAGCTGCAACCCGGTTCAGCCGGCTTGCTCTTAGCGTTGATTAGTCAGTCGGCAGATGCACGCATCCTTTCTTTTTAATAGTTCTCCCGACACGATCTTCATTTCATCAACCGGCGCGATCGGTTATGAGGAACATCCGCGGTGATTACTCGATGACGAAATAATGTTGCGGCCGACTAATTTAACGTACAATATGCTTTTGCAAGGGGAGGGCGAACCAAAGCCTATTTGTATCATTTTCATGGGAGATTAGATCGAGACGCCGGCTTTCTTCCATCTCGCGAATTAATTTCTCGTTTTACTCACCCCTCCCCGCAATTATTCGCGCGCGTTTCTCAACAGCTCGTAAGCAAAGGGAGATGAAGGAGAGAGCGGATAGGTGGAATTTTTTGGGCGTGACGATTCACACATCTGTCCCCTGTGCGACATCTGTCCTCCTTCGCGGGCCAATCGCGGAGCGGTATCCACGAGGACCTTTTACAGAACCATTAGATCCTGCTTAACCCTCGCGGGCCAATTGTAGGGTGCTAAATAAATAAGGGTCTCCTTTCTCTCCGACCGCCCGCGCGAAGAAAATCGATCACGGAATTCATTCGCGACGAAATGTACAAATAATCTCGCACTCACCATTCACTTCCTCCAAGGGTTGAGGTAACGCCGTCGGCAGCGCCGACGGTCCCGTTGTCCATCCTAATAATCCCGGTGGAGGTGGTGGCAGCGTATTCCTGGCCAGATTAGCGTGCATAGCCGGTTGCAGCATAGCGGACGTGTGCTCAAGAAGTTGCTGGTAAGCCGACGGCATGTCGTTCGCCGCGGATAGAACCGTCGTCGCACCTGGAGGCACGCGAAAATCCCATTCAACTCTCTCCCTCCCGCCGGCCAGAGAACTTCTCTTCATTCTCCCCCCGGGTTATGTACTATTTATTCATTTCAATCTTACAACCTGGCACATTTGTCTCCTCTTGCGACGGCTTGTTGTCGTTTAATTCCAAAATGTCGCTGATGTGGAAGCTGGAAGTCCTCGCCGGTACTTTGATGCAACCTTCCAACAACCTGTATCGATTACATTACATGAAGAAGATGCGATCACAGGCATTTTTATTCGCGCGCTGTTTTAACAATGAGTCGGGGCAACGAATCGCGAAAAGTCGGCTTTTCACAAAAGTGGCTGGATTTTCGACGTGGTAATCCAATTTTCGTCGCTCGGCCCGGAAGTACCGTGACGGCCGTCAAAAAGTCCTTCTCGGGATTTAGACTTCAAAGGATCACCTACCTGTCGAGAGGACCTGTGCACAGAAGCGATTCTTCTAATCCGCGCGAGCTATTATCGCGACACGTTCTTTTCTTCTTTCGGCGCGGAACACACTTCGACAGGCCGTCGTTGGAAAAAACTCGCGATGATGTGTGATGTACGCCCGAATATTTTTTATCCCATCTCTCGCGTTTCTTTTCTCGACTTGCAGCGAACGACTCGAAGCGATCTTTCGCCTCCTCGCGACAATTATTTCGACGTGCCAGCATTGAAGTCGCTCGCGATTTCAACTTTACGACGCGCATTCTAATAGAGATGAATAAACGGCGTGATTTTTCTCTCTGTAACGCGCGCTCAGTATTTTCGTATTTTGCCGCGCGTTTTAATCGATCGTTCGCGGTGAATATCAAGGATATCGACCGGACGCGATAGCACGATCTCTTAATGAGGCCACGTGCAAGAATTCGAGGGCCATCAAGATCGATCGTGTCGAGATACTATCGTCGAACGCGAGCTTTTTCGCAGCTTATCCGCGCGTATTTACTTCATCGTCGAGCTTTAATAATAAGAAATGAAATTATTTCTTAGATAGCATGCGAACATTATCGGAGTCTCTCGGAGGAAAACACGCTGTTCGTTTACCTAGGGTTCAATACGAGCTGATTACACCAAAGCTGGTTCCAGACACTGATCGGATACGGTATAATCGGCCAGGGTAGAATCTTTTCTACCTTATTCTTGTCCGCCATTTTGAGAGATTTTGATCGGCTTGTTATTGGCGTCAGTACATGTTACACCGCTTATCTTCTTTTCCTCCTCACTAATGCCCGTTTATAATTTTCGATGATAATTCAGTTCGAAAGCTCCTCTTCTTCTCCCTCGTTCCTTTGTTCCCTCGCTATTCGCACTCGGTATTAACTACAGTAATTTTCATAATCGTTCTCGCGTACGTTCAAACAATACCTTCTCTTCTCGCGATTCAGTCACTGTACTCTCGAGTACCTTCTCTCTCACTGTTTTATCACATATAACACAACTATAGTTCCTTGTGGAAAAAACGCGATTATAAGCCGATATCGTGCAACTTTCGATGAGTCGCACGAGTCGGGCGCGAGCGCCCGAAGGACTCGAAAAGTGCGCCGATTCCTTTTCGGAGCTGCTGAAGGACTCTTCTTGTAGTTTTTGAGTATCCTCGACGAGCACTTGACGGCTAGTGTTCCCTACCTCCGTGCAGTTTCCCTCGTCAAGCACCCTCGAAGCGGAGGGCGGTTCTTTACCACGGAGGCGGAGATTTCTCGTTCATCCCCGACTAGCTCGCTTTATTCCCACCCTGCCGACCGGTGGTGAGGAAACGTTCCCCGCGGGAGAAGCTGGCAGAATGGGAAAACGCTCTTTCGCCGTCTTCAGTTCTCGTCCGAAAGTTAGACGTTTATACCGTCCCGTCGCGAATAGTCTGTGCAATTCGAAAGATAAGATCCTCCTCCTCAAAGGTCGTGTATGATTTTCGCTTCCTCCCGTCTCGATTCCTCCGGATATATATGTGTGTGTGTGTTTTTATCGTCGGCCTCACGAGATCCTCACGCGTGAAAATGAAAATCGTACGCAAGGAATCTCCCCCGAAGTCTCCCGCGACCTTACGAAGAGGGTAACCCGCGGGACTCAACGCGACTGGTAACGTTATACGGGCTATGTTACCAAGGGGTGGTGCCGTCGCTCGACCAATGAGACCGTCTCGTGTCGGGGAAACCCTCGGCCGACAGTACGGGGGTTGATTTCAATCCTGCCGGGCGAGCGGGCCAATCGCCGGGCTTCATCGATCAGGGCTTTTTACACCGAGAGCATACTTTACGTCGAGTGTTAATGTGAAAGAGCATTAGCGGTGCTTTTACTGTGTCATTTCGATTTTTCACCCCTTCTTCCTGCTACTCTATCCAGATTGCCGTCTATTGATACGCAAAACTGGGTTAGAAACCGGGACCGAGTGTTGTACGAACGTCTACCTGGCCGAAAAGCCACGAGAAGGAGAGCCCGATTTTACAGAGAGGTATATATACTTCGCGAATAAACTATGCGATTGTATAGGTTAACATCGGGAATGCAATCGGAGGAACATTTGCTAAAACAAATGTCTCTTGTTTTCGTGCAAAGAGCATCCTTTTCCGCGCGAGTAGTAACGAAAAGTAATAGACTACAGAGGCTAATTTTACGGCGAAGCGCCTATCTATCACTTGACAATCCGTGACTATCGGCCCCTTTTTCCGCGATAATTGCATTCGACGAGAGCAGAGAAAGAAGGCGCAACCACCAAGCTGACCTGATTTCCTTCTTTTTTCACCTCAACCGCTTATTATTCGCGGACACGCATTTGTTACGTCGGCTGCGATGAAGCGCGTTATTTCGCGATTATCGCACGGTATATATCGTCGGAATTATACGCGCGTAAAAGTAATTCCGCGATCGAATCGACGTCGCTTGGTGACCTTATTTCGCGACGGTTCGATCGCAGATAAAATATTATCGCGGTAATGCTGTACGTATTATACCCGACGCTATTGATTGCCGAAGGTGGATGATGTTAAATTATCATCGAAAATGGCAGGAGAAACGTGGTGGTCCGCACTATTTTATATCGTTTTGTAATTTCGCGAGACAATCAAAAACCTGTCAAGTTGGTGGAATGACGCATTTATGGCGCGGCCTTTTTTTACAATCTTTGTCGAACATTTAAGGTGTTTAGGTACAGCGATTGACCGCATCTTTGATTTCCGGAGCGAACTGCCCGATGATTTGCCGGAATCGTACGTCTCGCTGAATAGAATCGCAGGTTGTATCCAATCGCAAACAGAGAGAGAGAGAGAGAGAGAACGCGGGTATTCAACAATGAATGCACACGACGCAAGCACGTAAATGAGGGTTCGAAAGAGAGAGAGAGAGAGAGAGAGAGAGAGAGAGAGAGGGGAACAGGTAAGGCCGACGATGGAGCGAGTTTCCGGTTTATTCAAACCGGCCTCTATACAATCGCGCGGGCCCTCGCACACCAAGAAAGTCAAAAACTACGGAAAAGGGTCGTCCCGACTTTTCTGATGTGGTCTCGACTCCCAGAGTTTATCGTCGCGTACATAAGAATTCGGAAGCTGCGAAGAAGCCTGTATCTTCGAGAAGCGATCAAGATGATACAATTAGCGTTTAATCGATCGAAATACGGCGTATTACAAACAATCGTATTTATAGATCGGAAATGAAACTTTTTAGAATAAGTAAGTTAGAAATATCGTCGTTTATGTTTATTTAAAGAGGAGGGAGACGCGCCTCGTGATGCGTACCAAGTGATCTATATCAATATTACAACACCGATAAGAACTTATCAACGTATCAAAGTATACCTCGACAAATTATTTCCATCGATATCGTTTACGAGGGCGCGGAGAAGAAGGGCCCGGACACAAGATACTGTCTCGTTGCAACGTCTAACTCGGTTAGAATCGTATGTTGGACGAAACGAAGAGAGAGAGAGAGGAAAGAGAAGAGGCCGATGTAGGGAGGTAGCCCGCGAGACATTTTTCCTCGATTTCGCCTCTCCTCTCTACCCCATCCCGGAAGTTCCGAGCGTCGGCGGGAAAAAATGGAGGAGTCTCGAGCTCCGGGCAATCGAGTAACATTTGCTGTGCTCCCACGACTGTTTGGCGATAGCTGTGCCAACTTGTTTCGAGCACGCAACCCAATTTGTCTGCGTCTCATTGTTTTACTGCCTCGGCCGTTGCTTCGCAGTGTCGTTGTTCTCTCTCTCTCTCTCTCTTTGCTACCATAAAACTGGTCGACACCGTCGAGGGGGATCGTGCCGCGAATTATTGCAACCCTCCAATGATCGAGTGGAGTCTTCCTGAGCTTTCTAGTTTAATAACATTGCCGAATAGCCACGGTTTCACGATCCGCACGTTGAGACTTGAAACTGTCGCGCGCGATCGGTCCATTATTTTCCAAATACCCTTGGGGACAAGTAGTATAAATTATACAATATTTTTCTCTCATTTCTCTTTCCGACGGCTTATTCTCTTTAAAGAAACGAGACGAGAAGAAATCTCGCGATCCTTCGTCCGCGCGCGCTTATCTTGAATGAATTCCGTAACGACCAACTCGCGTCGTATATATAGGATCATTTACATTCAAACTCACACGAATTCTCTGAACATTAAATGTCGTTGACTTTCCATTTTCTGCGATAAAATTGAAAAGTTCATCTTGGATGAAATGATATTTCTCTCGACAGCCTGTCTTGAATTCACAGCCGAGCTGCCTCCCAAATTCCAACGAGTTCTCGTCGACGAGGCTTCCATCACTACTCGACGAGTCTCACAGGTACCACTTGCCGACCGAATGGCCACTTGATACCTCGGCGTTGTGAAGAAACGTGCCGCTATGAATGCCAGCTCGTCCGTTTAGCGGATATTTCATCTGATCGTCATTAACATAACAAAATGGACCTACCTGCCGTGAGGAACCTGTAGGTACGTGACTGCTTTTCGGGCTAAATCTTCTCTCTCGTCTCTCACAGTCGTTAGTTTTTGCTCCGAATGTTATTCACAAAGCTGAGAAACCTGCTCATCATGACTGAACTCAAGTACCATTAGACTCGAGTGCCTGCGGGGATTATAAAATATGTTAGATGCTGTTGAGAATGTTGCTTCAGTTTCATCTTCCTTTCTCTGTCGAATTTTTCCTTCTCTTACTGTTTGCTATATATTTCAGCGTTATCGCTGAAAAATAAGCGATCCACGGCGCTCTAGTCTCTTCATTCGCACGAGATCTTCTTCTTCCCCCTTTGCTTGCATCATTGATTTCGACGATCAAGATTGCGCAATTAAAAGTATCGACATTTTATTAACTTTCGCACGTACTCTCGACACTAACGACGGCGTTACCTTTTCCTCGAAATATCTCTCTTTGCCAAAACCACCTGACTTGTAAAAAAGACCGGCGGAATTCGACGGCAGGGGGAGTTTTACGTTCATTCATAAAGTTGGCACAAAGAGTCAACGGTAGCAGTCTGAATGAACGTAGTACGCGCCGCATTGGAGCCCCCAAGGATCCTTCTTTTAGTGCTCCTTATTGAAGAGGGTCCCACTTTCACACTATGGGCTCCGTCGAACCTTAAGGTGTTTAAGGCCCGGCCACCAAGATGTCGTTTGGGAAACATTTTGTCTTCGAAATTGTGCGTCGAGAATAGAATCTCACGTACTAGAACGTCGCGTTTGTACTGCTGAAAGCGTGAAGCTCGTCAATCTTGTGCCGGGACATCAATTCTCTCTTTTTATTATTTGTAAATATATAATTGTACGCCATCCACAAGATGGACGCGGCAATGTGTCGACCCCCCCGCAGGTGCAACGGGAGCAGTAGTAGAATCGCAACGCGATTAATCCGAAATTTATGATGGAAACCAACAGGTGTTGGCGCAACGTGGCACTCTCGCTCCTCCGTGTATCAAGGCGTACCACTCTACCCGATATGCGTGACTGCTCTTAAACGCTTGCTTCCGGTGTTATTCGCATAATCAGATATGTTAATTGAACGTGAAAATGATCATTCGATCGGGTCGCTTCTATATTGATTCCGTCGAAGATTCTATTACAAAAATCGTGTTCACCGTGTTTTTACCTGTAATCTTCCTCATTGCTGACATAGTCCGGCGGTATCAAATGCCAAGAAGCGTCGTAACAGTCGTCGTATCCGGCCGCCATGTTTCTCTTCGTTTCCCTGGATAACGAAGCCGTTGATCAGAACCTCGGCGATGACATCGGGGAGCCTCTTCCTCCTTCGGCGCGCGACTTTATTCGCGCGATTTTCAGCTCGCGTTCAAGAGATACGAAACATCTTGACCGCGGGTAACATCCACGTGTCCTCACTCGTTGTACTCGGCGAGTGTGTCTATTAGCGAGAGAACTTGTCCCCGAACGAACGAATTAAAGGAGAGAGAGAGAGAGAGAGAGAGAGAGGTTGTACTCTCTCTCTGGTTCAACTCAACGTGATAGCCGCCTCACTGAGAACTATGTGGCAATATATCGATCACCTATATATTGTATCAAAAATATGGCTACCTGATAGGAGCTCCGGCAACGTTATCTGTGCGATAACAGCCTACATAGATTAGTTTGACTACCGCAAATCGTAACGTGTGTCGGAGGAACCGAAATATTATCGAGTCTCTTCGATCTTGGTCGATTCACGCACTTGCATAATCGCCTTTTATATATTTAAATCGCGCTTCAAAAATAATAATAAAATGCCTCCTCTTATCGATATTTCTTCACCTCTGACTTTGCGCAATATCGCTAATCGCGCAAAGTCTCAAAATTTGCGCGTCGAAAACCTCCCGAGCGCTGGGAAAGCTTACTTTTGACGGAGAATGCACATTTCTCTCATCCGGAATGGATGTCTCCGACGTGTCGCGAGGGAAGGAAAAAGAATGAAATTACAGATTGCCGTATCTCTACCACGTGTAATATCGATAGATATCGATAGTGATTTACGTTAGGATTTTCTACCAGGAGTTTTCTACCAAGCCAAGGCTGACGCAGCGTAATTTCAGTTTCTTCATTATCGCTATCGCGAGGATAATCGCACAAAAGTTTCAGGTGAGACGTTGGGAAAGCAGTTTATCGGGAAATTTGAAAACCGGAAGGGACGATGTGAGTGTTGCTACTTGACGGTCGGTTGTACCTTACAATTTGTTAATGACAAGAGACCCTCGAGATGAAGTATCCAGGCTTAACCGACAAGTGCTACCGAACAGAGCCCCGGTTACGAGTGCACTGATAAAGAGTTTCCCTCACTATCTGTATTTATTTATGCAATGATTCTCGCGCGCAGATAAGCCGCGAGGCAACGATTGAAATTAGCGTGCTGGTCATTTCAGGTGAAGAATCTCCCCTTTGTGAATAAAAGGATCGATCGCGACGCCGATGATTCCTTATGTACACCTATCGTTGCCGCGCGGTGCAACTTGTTGGTGAAATTTCCAAGACACCGTGACATGTTTATCGTCTATGACATATGGGTCTAATCTCGTGTTATCGCGGTGCGCGATAAGGGCGGTTGTTGCGCGTCGCAAAAATTGGACGTCCTGGTATCTCTAATAATTTTATAAAAAGGTAGGTGGGACTTGTACGCATAAAGGATTGATATAATTTTCAGCGACGCAGAAATTTGCACGAAGAAGAGAGATTTGCAAGACGAGAGAGAGAGAGAGAGAGTGTTATCGATCACTATTGATTCAGGCCGCTTTATCGTTCTTGCTTGCGTTTTTACGGTGATCTGCGAAACGACGTCTCTTGTATCGGCACGATTAAATCATTTATTTTTATCGTAAAATCGTTAGTAAAACAATTATCATCTCGTGAACTTTATATTGTACAAAGAGAGAGAGAGAGAATATCGCGTATAGAAATATAAATTATAAGTCGTCATTTTTTCTCTCTGTCCGCGCGAGCGGATTATTTTCTAAGTTTACCGCGATGGTGATCGATGATGAACGAATGATGCAGAATGAACGACAATAATTCCGGACCGCGTCGCGGTATCGTATAAATAATAATATTACTGATATTATCATTAGTAACTATTTTGCACAATTCGAGAGCGAGAAAGAGAGAGAGAGAGAGAGAGAGAGAGAGAGAGAGAGAGAGATCCAATCGACGGGCATTTTCAAAAACAACACGCGGATTTTAATCGCGATTTTCGCGCGCGATCGCATTACGTATCGAAGAATAAACAGCGCACTCAAGGTCAAGATTACAGGGGAATTACGTAATTGTCACGCAAGCGACGGTGTTTAGTCTAAATAATACGATAATGCTCGTGTACTTTGGTCGTATCGCCGCGATATTTAGATGCACTTTCTCTTCCACCAGGTTTCCGCCGGACTAACGTAGGGGCCCCGCCTAATGTCGATTAAGAGATTTCAAATGAATCGAATTACATCGACGGCGATAATGTGCGATTCTCTCGCCGATACGCCTTTTCCTCCCTTTTTTTCTTCCTTCTATCTCGCAAACTATAATTACATTATTATCAAGAAAAGGCGCGAGATAGATCGGTCGAGCGAGCGATAACGAAGGCGGAACTTTGGACCGACCGTTTCGGACGACACTCCTCCCGAATAACGTAAAAATCTCGGAAAAAATTTCCCTTTCGTACTAATAACCGAGAAACAACTTGGCAACTCTTTAAAGACTCGATAGCCGCCATATCTATCAGACCGTGATGGCGAACAAATTTATCTCTTTATTCCAAATCGTAATCTCGATCCCTAACAATTGCGTAACCGGTCACGATATGATATTATATGCGTATCGCCAATAAAATCTTTCTCTCGTCTTTCTCTGTAAACAATGGATCATTTTTTCTTGCGATTTCCGTGACTCGTGCGTTTACCCCGATAGTGGTGATATTTGCCTGCACTTGTCCCGCGCTTGCCGTTATTGGTCTCTTCGAGCGATCGTCCCGTCGAAAGGGGGCGTCGGTTCTTCGTTACGTCGATTTTTCGATCTGAATCAAATTAACGACCGGTAAATCGATCGTATAATCGGTGCGTAATCAACATTACATACCTGTTTGTTCCGTGATGAAACGTGCCTCGCCGTTGCCATATTCGTTCGTCTTTAGGCTATTTCTTTGGTGTGAGTCTAGCGAACATAGAAAACAACAAAATTGCCCTCGCAATTCGGACGATCCCACCAAAACTGATCCGTTCCGTTAGATTTGTAGGATGCGCCACGAAAGAGATTGTTCGCGCGCAGGAATCCTTCAATTTCCAGCCAAATAACCAACAATAATAATATCAAGCGAAGAGAATAATGTGTTTCGCATACAAATAATCATGTATTTCCAAGTAACATACAAATTTAATAGTTGGACTCGTGATTTTACATACATTGCTGTTTTAACACTTTTAATATTTCCTGCTAATTTCATTTGATGATATATTTCGCGGGGCATCCTGTACATGCATGAAAGTCCACTCAGTAGCAGAGAATATAGACAGCAAATTCGTATAAAAGCTTCATAGGCAAAATTGTGCGCGTTTTCCAGCATGAATTGCTTTTCTTTCTATTCCATCAGATCCTCCTCCGTCGATTAATTGTATTTTGACCGATCAACTATTCCTTAGCGTACATATTTTGTGTGCGGAATAACTCAAGTATCTTGACCAGAACAATAATAATATTTTTTATGCGAGAGAGAGAGAAAAAAAGTTAAGAGTCTGAAATTTCTTCGCGATACTCTCCCCAAGTACACGGAAATACTCCCGAAGATAAATAATCTGATAGATTCGGTGTATCATCAGGCGATGAAATCAAGCGGCGGATGCGAGCGAGTCTGGATTACTTACTCCGAACGGATTGAGTACTGTTCGAGATGCTCGAGTCGCTCGAACTCCTCGACCTCGAGGCGCTCGACTCGACGGGAGAGAAAAAATGGATATCACTGTCCTGACTGAGGCCGGGCGTTTTCTCCGGAGAATCGTTGACAGTCTGCTCGATCACCTCGCCGTCATCATCCTGCTGATCACACTCGACCTTATGTTTCTTCTGCTTTCCCTCGTCGCTCTGTCCATCTTCGTTTTGCCCGTCGTAGCTCTGTTCCGTCTTTGTTTCCTAAATTTATGAAATGAACAAACATTCAGTCTGTGCTTTTTTGCAATGCAAACGATTTCCTGCTAGTTATGTTACTTGGTGTATTCTCTCTGCACTCACATCGTGAGAATTACACTCGAGTTGGTCGTTCCTCCCCGGCTCGGTGAAAACGTCGGATTGGCTCGCGAATTTCGTCAGCTCCTCTCTCATCTTCTCCTTAGGAGTAACGCTCGATCCCGTCGTTGATTTTTCCCCCGTCGCCTTTGGAAAAGAGTTTGTTATTTCATCAAACACATTCTACCTCTACAGGAAAAAAGCGATATTGACCGGATTTGATTGCACCGAAAGATTCAGTCGTTTTAACGCAGCTAAAAGTCGAATATTTTCAGTCACATCACTTCTTGTCTGGCCCTTATTCCGTTGCGGAAGGAAGTTATCTCTTCGTTTTCAATTACACGCAAGAAATACAGCCGAGAAATTTCTTTTCGTCGGCAGTTTTCTCGATAGATGGTCGTGGCTGCCTCAATTCCTCCGGTTGGTCTTAAAAACGATTCATTATAACACTCGCGTTCTACTTACTGCATCGAGGGCACTAATGTGAATTCTGGTGGGCGGCGGTGACAGGGAGGGTTTGGATCCGTCCAGGCAGGATAGAGTCGACAAGGTCAGGCGAATGGATCTGATGAGGGCCTTCTTGGCCTGGTTCATCGACAATCTCTTGTCCTACACCACCGAGAGACTATTATCGTGCTAATTTGATTATCTCTCTTAGAGTACGTTGCTGTGCATTCGTTAATCACGCGGCGTGTTCAGCGGTCTTACCTGTGCGTCTCGCATTTTCTTGGACGATCTGCTCGTCTTACCGACGGTTGCCAAACGGTAGCGACTCTTCTGCGCGAATCTCACCTGCCGGAGGGATATTTTGAGGTCGGATAAAAACAACGCTGCCTTTCAATCATCTGTAAAGTGCATACCATTGAGGTCGAGGAGACTCGAGGGAAGCCCAACATCAGTGCACCCATATTCAGGCTCGCTCTGATCATACGTAAAAACAGCAAGGTTGGCAAGAATAACATCCACGGTAGCGGTCTCACAAGGTCCCTGGATTCCTCGCTTTCGTCTGAAATAGACGGCTTGTATTTCGACTCTGCGGAAAATCGCGTAATAAATTTCGTAAAATATAAAAGAGCGATAATGATTTAATAATGCGTTGCCTTCGTTCCGAGGTAAACTCCATTCCGCGGACTTCTCTACGACCCACAGAAAGGTGTCCAACTGTCTCAAGATGGCTTGACCGATCCAAGTTCGCGCTCCTTTCTCCACTGCCGATTGCATCCATCCCGCTTTCGGCGATGTTTCCTAACGAATGAGCAAACGATTACCCGTTCTTTCGTTACTACGCGCGCCTATGATTTTGAAATCTTACCGCGACAGACTCTCGTTTCGTTGTGGTCATTGTTACGTGCCGTATGATTGGAGGGATAAGCCTGCAAGAATACGAGAGAAAGTGAAGTGTGCGACGAATTTTCAAACAAGTAGCTCGCTCCAATTTAACAAATTGAGAAAGCGCCTTTCCTCCTTTTGAAGGAGAGTATGGATGTGCTCCCGAGAGGATACACCGAAAGGATTTTCTTCCGATACATTTTTTTTCCATAGTAGTAATTATCATCAGAATTTATTCAGATATCTCTTTCTAACGCAAGTTTTCTCGAAACATTATAATGTCGTATATATATGCTAGCTGGAATTATGCAATCTCTTAAAATTTGCCAGAAAAAACGTGTTGTCCTCGGCGAGGGAGTGAGAGAATAAAATTCACCTCCATTAAATCTTAATGACTCAGTTGTGAATAAACAATAAAGAAAGCAAAATGGGCGATAAAGCGCTATCGAGGAGGCGCGACCTCGTCTTTATCAGGCACAAAAACTGCCGTATACAACGGCGTTATTCTCACCACGCGAAACACAGCGATGCGCAACCACCGAGATTTAGCGTCTCACTGGAGGATATCTACGTGTTTCGCGAATTTTATCGCGAGTTTTCACGCATTAATCTACGCGCGTCTGTCTTATCGGCAATTCATAGGAAATTTACGTGCAAATCATAACAATGAATTAATTTCAACGCTTCTTCCACTACGCGATGAGTGTAGAAATTCCTCCGATCGCGCGCGGAAACACTGAAGATTTCTTTTTTATTCGACACGTGTCAAAAGCATTCTTTCTCTCGGCATGAAGATACTTTAGAGATTATTAACGCGAGAAGATAGCTAAAGCTCTCAGTGTTAGTAATAAAGACACACATCGTCCCGAAATGTTCCACGGTATTACGCGTTTATTTAATCTTTCTCGTCGAAATAGATGCGAAACAGCTTGATCTATTCTAATCCAAATTTTATATAGAACAAATAGCGTTTTCCTCAGTCGCGAGAACAATTTTCGCAATACTCGTGCGCTTTACAATCTTTCGAAGCTCGCGATCCGTGTGTACACGATTGGTAAGAATAATTCACTGACTAAGCAGCTTTTTTAAGCTGTTTTATCAGTGACATTTTCCCAACGTGCAAAGTTCATATAACTTGCTCGACAATTTAATGTAGCTTTCCTCGCACGGATCGAGCGATATTAATGAGATACCGCGGAGTTAAATTCGTTTCAAATTCGCGGCTAAAAGCGAATTATGCGCGAAAATACGTGTCACCTTTATCTTGACGAAAGAACTTTGATTAATTGTGCTTGAATTGTGCACAATAAGAACATAATATTGGGAATAGCGAAAATTCGTCGATTTTTCTTTCTATCAAACATTCTAATTTTGCGCGCGAAAGAAGCAAAATGATCATTCACCGAGGATTAATTACTATCCTTCGATCCAAAGAAGCGTCGCACTTATCTGTACTCTCGTGAATTTCCAGCGAATCGCTTTAGCGCGACACATGCTAGACGTCAATAATAAATCAAGACCTCGTCTGTATATTGTCTAGCGAACACCATTTACGATCTTATTCGTTATCCGATGTTTGTGTTTTCGGCTTTTATCGTGTTTTCGTTTTATTCGCGCGGCAGTTGACTGTCAAATCCGTATCGGTGGCACGAAAAAAAAGAGAGAAGCTAAATTTCGTTGGAGATGCGTGCGTGTCTACTCGCATCTGAAGCACAAAGTGATTTTAATCTTTCTCAGGAAAGGGACAATAGATCGTTATAAATTACCGCAGCGCTGTGTTGGCGAAAAATGTTTTTACAAACTATATAAATTCGCAGACGAAATGTCATATTTATCGGCTGATGCGAAAGTCGTTTCTAGAAATATTTTGTCTACACTTGTGTCCACAGCTATATTATTTAGCAATCGACAACACGTGGCGAAAAATTATCCGTAAACGTAGCGATTATACAAGCTAGATGCAGCAAAGGAGTGTAAAAATTAATTGCAAATTTTCTCTTTTCTCGCCGGTGATCAAGAATCTAATTCACCGTATGCGCGCCTCGAGATACTACTATAATCTACTAGAATCTTTATTCGATGACGTTAGCATCATAAATATTTATATCACAAAGGACAAAGCATCACAAACTGGTCAACATACAAATCTCCAGCTGATTTCGATGCTGTCGTAATACTTATCACGGTAGTGTCGAAGTTATTCTCTACTACGTACTCTCTTTCGATACGTGAAAATACAATTTCCTTCGTTAAAAACAAATTTATCGAATATGTTATTAAAATCGAGTTCATTCTGTATAACGAGCAGAGGTAATATAGGTCATCACAAGAAGGCTCGTTCGGCCATTAGTTCGATATTTCCAATGCTGCAAAGTATAATATATACCTTCTCGATTACATTGCTCTTTTTCAATGAACTCGTGACGTCGCGTTACCTCGTCAAAGACGCGACGGGCCAGCGGTGATTTTCGCGTAGACGATCTTGGAACAGCGCGTCCTTCGCTTCGTTGAGACTGCAAAGAGAGTCACACGCGCGAACCGCGGCTCTCTCGACTGGGAAATGCAGAGCTCGGTACGAGAGCAGAAGCTTACGAGCATCGCGGACCTTTGGCCGGAGCGTATCACTCGTCTTGCTTAACGTTCACGGCCATCTCCTTCGACAATCTCCTTTAGCGTTTCTACTTTGTACTCACTCACGATCAAGCAGTTTCTCGCGCGTCGTCTCTCATATTCATTTCTATCGATTTCACATCTCCTTGAGTCTCCTTCCAGTCGAAGAGGATTGAGCGAAATATCGGAGACCACTCGAGGACTGGTCTGGTATGGGACTCTTGATGAAAACAATCTGCGTTCAGGTGGATTTTATTAAACGTTTATTACATCGGCATTAAAATTTCAAATTTCGAAGCACATATGCGCGCGTACAGAGCGACGAACGGAGCGCAAGCCAAAACGTATTCCCCCTTCGCCGGAAAAAAACTTAGCAGAGTCGCGTATGTAGTGCGAGTTACATTCTAGCCAAATAAACGATTATTCACGATTATCCTTTTCATTTAATATCGATCCGATTCTTATGCGCCTACGATCAATGATTGATCTCATTTCGCATCGAGACCAATAATTGAAAGCACACGCGCGCAATCACACACACGCCAGCCAAACACGTAAGCAGGACGTCTACATGTCGCAAATCCTTTCGCTCGTTATCTTTCACTCGTACGCTCTCTCGAAATATATAGTTTTACAGTTTCTTTCGTCCTCCTCGTTTCTGCCCTTTTGAAAGTTTTTTTTCTTTTTTTTTTTAAGAATATAAGTCACGTAATCGTCGTTGCTTTTCTTCCGAAATCAATTGAAAAAACGCTTCAGGCGCTCGCTCGATTCTGAGTACTTTCTTTAAAATTTCAAATTCAAATCTCGTAGATTTAAGGCCATTTTGATTCGCGAGAGATCGTCATGGAGATGCAGACGTGATGGTTCCCTTTGCTATTGAATCGATTTGTACGGGATAAACGTTGACACATAGACGGATCTTTCAATATATCCAGCTATAACTTTAATTAGTCTTTTACAATTCTTACAATCTTACAATTCAGCGATCGATGCATAAGCGTACCATTCTGTCTCACAATATGCTCTCACGAAGCGCACACTGTCTAATTTACCAAAATTAGAGTACGCTCGGATGTTTGTATCCCTATGTATTATTTATTATGCGATAGCATGTTCTTCTTTTTTTTTTATCCTTTCTCATTTCTCTCTCTCTCTCTCTCTCTCTCTCTCTCTCTCTCTCTCTCTCTCTCTCTCTTTCTTTTCTCCGCGATGAGATTGACACAGATTAGAACGTCAATGAGCGGAATTAAATTTTAATCACTAACATGATAGAGTATGAATTGTTTCGCTGACAAGAGAATCTACTGTTCCGCGCGAGAACCACCGGGTGCGCACCGGCCACTTACATTGCACGTAGAAAACGAACAGCTCTGTCTCAGCGGGTGTATAACATTTCAGATAGAAGCTACAAAGAGTAGCTCTTAGAAGGCAAAACGGATTGACAGGAGATGACAAACTTAATACATTTGCAAACAAAACACTCACGCATTAAAAAAAGAGATGTGTACATATAACGTAAATCGCTGTTGCGTAACAATATGGATGCGGACAACTTTAACAGGATCGGTGTATTCACGAATTTGCGACG
Organism: Dinoponera quadriceps; assembly: GCF_001313825.1. Taxonomy (NCBI): domain Eukaryota; kingdom Metazoa; phylum Arthropoda; class Insecta; order Hymenoptera; family Formicidae; genus Dinoponera; species Dinoponera quadriceps. The sequence goes on along the minus strand of NW_014554579.1, from coordinate 99,281 downwards.
ATTCGAGAGTCATCGATCTTCGGAACTCTATCGTTTGTAACGCTATAAAGAATTGTAATAACTTGTAAAAGATTATATACTAATCGATTTTTCCTTCTTTTCTCCCCCCCNTTTTCCCCCCCCCCCCCCTCCCTCTCTCTCTCTCGTCACGGCCGTAAAGAACAAGTTATTCAAGTGCACTACACGACTTATCTCTATTCTAATGCCGTGCAAATCTTAATGATTTCGGTGAATTTCATCAACAAAACGAACGCACAGTCTGCTATCTGGTGAATTTGCTATGTAAAGTAGCTTAATAATTATGCAAGGGATACTGGCTCACGGTAAACTGAAACGCACTTGGATAATTTACTGTTGTTCTTTTCAATTACATCCGTAAATAAAAAAGGTTAATATTCCTCCTCGTCGTCGGGTGCGAGTCCGTCGCCTTCCAATTCCTCAGGTGGTGCAAAACCGTCCTAAAAAGACGAGCAGAAGCGTCAGACAATTTATCCGTTAACGAAAGAAAGAGAAATGTCCCTTCCCAACTTATCCAATCGCGAATTAAGAAGAGAAAGAAAGAGATCATCCCTCATATAATAATTAATAATTGGAAGATGAAAGTGTGTATATCGTTCTAAATGTAACATCTAAATATGAACATATAATCTCTCTTTAATCACTTAATCAACAAGTGATAAAAATGTATCAATGTTAACGTAAAAACGAAACAATCCGAAAGGATTTAAACTGAATTTAACAGATGCTATGGTAGTTGTTAAGATAAACAGAAAGAAAGATTAAATATCTGAAATAATAACCACGATGAGTCATGTTCTTCGAATTTCACGTACATATGCGTACATACAATATGTAAAAACATGAGGGTTGTTAAGAAACTACTGATATTTATGATATGTATATATAGTGGGCGATCGTGCGATTAATTAAAAAAGTGTGGTGTGACACACTGAGGGAAACCCTAAAGAATAACCAAGACACCAGACAGAACAAGAATCACAGAATCAAGTGCAAAAGTACTTTCAACGTCGTCGTACTGATCTCACTTCACACTTCCAAAGTTACATGTTAATAATCAAATACGACCAGAACGCTCAAAATGTTTAGCTAAAATGGCATTACCTTATCATCAAGAACGAGCCTGTTACGAAAATGTAAAAAAAAAGATGCTAATAAGTTTCTTTCGCAGCTTTCTCTTCATCTTTTAATTCCTGGAATAATCATTGTGTCACGTAGTCTTGTAATTAAATATATCGGTCGAAACTCTAATTACCAACATATAACCCCGTTTACATTCATAGAGGAAAATTATAAAGCAATATATTTTGCGAAAATGTTAAATTACAACGGAAGTAGTTAAAGTGACGTTAAATGTCTTTTCGCGATAAAATGTTAACTTTAGCTGTTGTACAGAATTCAACAAATTCAGTAACCCCTCCGGAAAAGCGAGAATACAACCGAATAATTATATAATCTATCTTTAATATCTGTATATAATAAGCTATATGTGTATTATTAAACCACTAATGTTTATACCAACCATATTTAGACGATCTCCCTTCCCCCCTTTTTTTAAATCAAACATTTTTCCCTGTTCACGAACATAATAGAGAAATAATGTAAATTACCTCTGTCGCGTAAAGGACTTCTAAAATTTTCTGTACAATAGGTGGAGGATCGCCGTTGTCGCAGTCTTGGCACATCACCTCTATGTCGCGTAATTTCCCAAAATAGAAGTCCCTCTCCTTCTCCAGACCTTCGACCGACATTTTCAACTCAACCAACTGAAATATTTCGTTGGAATTTTCATTACATGAAAACATACATACGAGAGATGTGTACGATTATAAGTAACATATGTATTTGTAAGAAATTATCAATCTGGACAAGGATTGTGTTGATACCTGTGCGCTAAGTTCCTCGATTTTACCCGTATCACCACGGCTGCCGACTGCTGTGTTCTTGGGTGGCGCGCGGTATGGTTGAGCTTTATTTACTAAAGACGAAGAAAATAGCACGTTAACATTAAACTTTAATGCGTAAGTTGATTATATATAGAATTGTGTTAAAACGAATTATTTATATCGCGAGAATCGATGAAGTTATTTAAATATAGAGATATACAAGAGCTGCGTTGTGAAAAGCAAAACGATGCATGCAACAATCCAGTTCAGAAGCATGCATAACATACTTGATGATTGTAATCAATCTTACAAGTATATATACAAAGAAAAGAAAGAATAAAAGATATGTTCATTTGTGTGTATAATGATAGAAAACTACGAGGCAAGTGCTCCTAGGAAACGAAAAGATAATTCTCATTTGTTTGTTTCTACGCGTGCGTTAACGAGTGTTTGAAAGTAACGATCATAAACTAGTGGAAGGCTACAATAATCGTACGAGAAATCACTTTGAAACAATGTAAGCAATGTAATAGTTATATATAAAACGCGAAGTTATATATGTCTGTTTATTCTTCGATTTACTTGCCAGCCCAATTTCATATGTTTTGGCATTTATTTTCTCGCGTGTCAGAGTAATCAATACTAACGAAAATATCACACTTCGACAAAATGTTCGGCCAATACAAAAATTGCCGGGATGTACTTTGTAATGTAATTGTAATTTGCAACATGTAATTTGTACTGTTCTTAACGCGTTAATTAAAACATATCCAGGATTCAAAGAGGCAAAAAGCATAAGTGACGAGAGAATTACAACGAAAAAAAAAAACAAAATGGTATGTCGTGTTTCACCTAATGCGTTTGCACTATCTGCGCGCACCGAAGATGGATGTCCCTCACCTACAGGCAAATTTCATTTCGAGTTATTACGGTCCGAGTGATACATAACAACGGGAAATTTTGTCGAAATATTGATCACAAAGATCTCAAGGTGACGAGGGAGCTTATAATTCTACCGACTCGACGGTCGGTTTGATTTGCCTGATAAATAAGAAGTGTTAAATAGGAAGATTCGTAAGATTTCTATGGCGCACGTCGAATGTATGTATCAATTAATAAAAATTTATATTAATGTACAGGTTACACTTAAAAAGAAAAAAAAAAACATCTATTCTGCATCGTATCCGATTTACTAGTTAAGTCTGTTAAATTCCATTTTATCAAAGAGGGGAATCATGAAGTGTAATGTACCAGTACGAGGGGCAGCAGATTTAGTCGTGACCGTTTCACGTGGAGAAGTACGTTTCACGTTAGAACCACGGGGTGCATTATTTCCACCACTACCCATAGGCTCCCCTCCTCGCATTGCAAGCGCATCGTACGGCTCTGCTCCCGAGTAGTTTGCGTCAAAGAACTTCTTGAACCATTGCAAAAACTCAAAGTTGTCTTGGAACCTGCCTTTCACCAGCCTATCAATTGGTACAATCTGCAAATGAGGAGCGGAAGGTGTGGGTGTGTATGTGTGTGTGTGCAAAACAAAACAAATATTGAACAGAGATGACATATATATGCGTGTGTGTGTGTGGCATTACTAAATTAAAGAGGATTTAAAGATATCACGATTTCTTAACTGGAAATAATTCGTATGTACGAAATTGTGCGAAACGAGCATTAGATAAAAGGGCGAACAAGTTTCTCCTACATTCTGATGCGATACATCGAACAAGCTTACTTGTTCGAGTTGCAGGGGAACTATTTCTCTCAGCTTATAATAAATCAGCATACAAATACAGGACGTAAACAGCTAAAATCCTACTCTACACATGTATGTATATTGTGCATATATTAACAATTTACAAAAATACGTGCCATAGATCTTGGTGCGTCTATTTCTATCTCTTTCTACATACTTTTTGCATACTCACGACGTCTGAAATTAAAAAAGTGCATACGAAGTGTGGTAAATACGCTGCGAAAAGCTCGGTATTTGAATGAGCTAAACCGAAGATAACATAAATAATTGTTGCTTAACCGATGTATGACATTAATGGAAGAGAAAGGTTTTCAGCTGCGGCGGTCTTAAACGGACGGACCTTTTCCTTCCAAGGTGCGGATTTGTACGACGCGAGTAACAGCATGCAAGAAGTAAAATCGAGACTGCAAGCAGATATACCCTGCTGCTGTCGCGGGACACTGTTACGTTGCTGTATATGTTTTTGTTGTATTTGCGGCTGCTTCGATTGCGGTGGCAACGGCACCAATTGGGGATTCGACAGATTATGCGTTCCATCGACGCCGGAACCCAGCGGTATGCAGCCACGCGCTTCGTAAGCCTCGTACTCACGACCGTCGTAATTTGCATCGAAAAACTTTTTGAACCACTGCAGAAACTCAAAGTTGTCTTGAAAGCGCCCTTTTATCAGCTTGTCCACTGGTATTACCTGAACCATTTTCACAGCTGTGTCATTACAATACCCCGCACACGTTGTTTCACAGGATAACTATTCTATCGTGGGACAATGTAGTCTCGACATAATTTTTTATATAGCGCGACACCTTACCTTTCGTTATTTGTCTAAAATATTGCGCTACTTAGCGATTGTTTCTGTGCTTATTATAATATCAATCATTATTTCACATGTGCGTTGCACCTCTGATTGCATACCTTTTCTCTACCGTAAGCTACATTGTTGTTAAATCAATTCCAATAATTATTCACGGTTATAATGTAACAAAATTGTATGTGTCTATATATATATATATAAAAGCAAAAGGAAAATTTCAAATACAATTGTTATAAATAATCATTTGATCTTGACGATATATCACTTGCATTTATCATATATATAGTCATCGTTCTGTGACCGGTAAATAAGTCGTATACCAGTTGTAATTTAGATTTATCAAGGCTCTGTATGAATGTGAAAGAAGCAATTCGCTTACCTTGTCCACATTCATCTTTTTGAAGCCACCTTGGAGAATTTTGAAATTCTGTATGTACTCATGTTCCAAATTGGTCTTGAATTTGACCCTTTTCAAAGGTACACTGCCAGGGAACAGCATGTCCATGAACTGGCAGTAGACCGCTCCCGTACACAGTTCCTCGATCTTGGTGAATGACGACTGAAGACAGTCGTTTACCCAAGCCAACATATCGTGGCGACTAAGGTTGTCGGATGTCATATTTGTGGCGTACACGTTAACAGCCATGTTGCTCCGCTCCTTGTTCTAACTGGAAATCATAGAATAAATATACGATATTACAAACATTGATAATCTGCTATAGTAGATGTGTCTCAATTTCATGAAAATTAATGACAGTGATAATTATTATTGTATCATGCATCTTTCACAAAGTATTGTATGGAGCATAGCTTTTTCTTGTTGTAATTGTCGTTGGCTTACAAAAAAACACGAGGAAAATGATAATTAAAGATGTCGTGTCTCACTGTTGTGCGGGTAAACGAAACCGCCGAGTAAAATTTTCGACAACAATCCAGACTTGGGATTCATGTACTACACTTTTTGCACTTGAAACGATACATTCGAGACTCGCGAATAAATGAGAGAACGGAAGAAAATATTGCGCGAGAGAAAGCGTAGCCGACGAAAAGAAGAAAGGAAGAAAACAAGAGAAAGGAAGAGAAGCATCTTGAAGCATCGGCGATACGGAGAGCGAACGAACGGCCAAAACTCGGCAAGCTCCGAGAGATTCCATTCTTTTTTTTTTCTTTTTTGGCGAAACTCGCAGTCGACATATTCGGCATTCTTTATCGATGCGCTGGTCGTTCGCTCGTCCTCGGGCATACCAGGCGAAGGCGCGCATAACCGTATGTACAATTGTATGCGTACACTTACCAAGGTTCGCGAAAACGCGGTAACGACGAACGGGAGTGGTTCGCGCACCCAGATGACAAATGTGCACTAGATCGTTCAAACGCGCACACAACAGAAACTTCTAACGGTTTCGCCCGAGTGCGATTGGCCGACGCCGCGCGCGCCGCTCTACACGCACCCCGGTGAACCGTATAGGTTGCTTTGCAAGGCACACGCAAGTCTAGTTATATCAGAGAGAAGCCTGAAGAATTCCACCGTTTTTCGCTACGCCCTCTGGGAAAGTACGTTTAGGCTAGATAAGGGCCGATATTCATAATCGGGTCTTACATTTCAGACAGTTTATCCTCAGATCTTTCGTAGCCAATGAAATGAGCTTCTGAAGCATCTGAAGATAAATTCAAGACGGTCTTAAATCCGACTATTAGTCGGGAAAAGAGAACCTGGACATAGGGACGGGCAATATCATCGATTATTGAGGATGGTATTAGAGACATCTAGTGAAAATATCGGGGATTCTAGAAATTCCGATAAACTTGTACGACGTATCCTCAATGAGCGAACATAGATGATTTTGTCCATCCCTACCTGGAAATATAGGGAACATCGGAACATAAACTCTTAGGAGTGCCTGTATAGCCAAATATTGAATGAATGAGAAAGAGAGAGAGAGAGAGAAAAGAATATTTGGTTTTCTTTCTTTCTTTGACTACGTAATCGTATTTAAATATATCATTTTTCACGATAATGTGTTAAAACGAACGTATAATATCACACAATTGAAATATATTATTTTCCCACAAAGAGAGATTTAACTTTTCCATTTGACGTGAGGTAAACGTAAAGCGTTCTCGGCGTAAAAATATTCCTCCGATTGGGGTTGCAGTTTTGCCTTATAGTCCACGAGAATTGCACGGTCCCCTTGTTGCACGAATATCTGTAAAAAAAAAAATTTACCATACAATATACGGAATGTCCAACTTCGTGAGAACGGATTGAATAAAAGAGTCCTCTACCATTTTTGCAAACGCGCGCAAATTTTTGCATCATCAATTAAAGAAGTTTTCATAAAAATTTGCAATGATAACTCGAAATTTTGCGTGTCGTTTGCAAAATGGTGGAGGACTTTTTTTAAATTCAATCCGTTCTCACAAAGTTTGTCCGTGTTGGTCTAGGAAGGGAGGGGAGCATCCTGTATATAATTTCTATTCTTTCATCAATTTCTCTCTCCCTTATAATTCCCTACTATCTATCTTACTACTATCCTTGTAAGTCCCTACTGTGTCACATATATATGTACGTACATCAATAGCTGTCGTATGACAAGATAATTTCTTCGCCAATTCTAGTCGTTTTTCCAAATTATCAACGAATTTTAAATATTTTTCGAGAACAGCGTGCGACGCGTTGTGCTTGTGCAATACTTTCAAAACATCCTCTATGTATAAACATGTTTGCAATTTTGTATTCCCAAGCATTCCCTAAAATATAGAGTTGGGATGTAAAATGTTTCCGATAACCGTAATACTTAAATTCTTTTTTAATTACAAAACGAAAGAAGGTGTTACCTTTGTTAAAAGTAAGCGATCGATATCGTCCCATGCACCACAGGTTGCCTTAACTTGTAAAGCGACTTTTTGATACAATCTGGGAGAAATATCGTGTTCGCGAGAGAGAGTCGTAGGTGATATCACGACAAAATTATCCGGCGTGCTGCAGTGATATTTGCATGCGTAGTGCAGAGATTCCAGAACCGAAGAATTTAATGCAAGTCCCTCATTATCTTTCTTCTGCTTAATCATTATTTGCCATTCTAACGATGTAATTAATTTATAATTAAACAATGTCTTTTTATACAGATCAGAGTAAAAAATTACAAACATACCCAATAGTTTAATGTAAGAATGGAGAAACGTAGCCTCTTTACAGTCGGGTAATATCTGTACCTTGTAGCAATTGTGAAGTTTCTGCAGTAATGTATTTGGATCTCTTACATTTTTTATAATGATGTGGAGATTCTTCATCTATAACGATAAGATTAATTATATATTTCTCTGTACCATGTGGGACAAATTGCAGAATCAACACTTACGGCAGCAGTTGAAGAATGACCCAGCATACTGTAAATTATACCAATCATAAGAAAAACAGTGACAAGCTATCAATGGCGCATTAGGAAAATTACATACTTTAATATGTCGGTTATCTCATTTGTTTGCAATCTTATAAAGAGATAATGTATATATACATTTACTGCATCTGGCCTGTCTGCTAGTAACCTTTGCACCAACGATCGTTTCAGAGTCTTTGTGAGAAATAAAACTATCTAAAACCATTAACCAAATATTAATAAGAAATGGCAAATTAATTTTATGGATATACTATAGCAAGGCTTTATATTGCTTCATTGAAGAAGAAAAAAAGTCTCTACTATCAAAATAGCATTTCCATCTCCACTTAAAATTGCAGCATCCAACAAGGTGGTTTTACTGGCAAGTGAACTATATTGTTCCAATGAATATGGCTGACCGAACAAAATTCTTCTCAGAGTAATGTCTGGCTGGACAACAGCTGTTTCTGAATCTACATTCTGCAACTTACTCTCGGTTACAGCTAAAACTGCAAAATGATAAATATATAGCTATCATATAAGGGAAAAATATTCTGTGGACAATACATAAGTGTGCTAAATAATATTTACACAAACATTTTTTTTTTCTCATTGAATACCTTTATCAGCGGTATAGAAGAACTACTTGAAACATTTGAATAGGGTAGATATATGAAAGTTGTGTCTTACTGCGAGAAAGGGTCTTCTCTGATATGATTGAAAGGAGAGGTTTTGTAGTTTGGAAATCATCGCCGGACTTCAAGTTACTTTCGGAAATCGATGTCTTGGAAATTCCAGCCCACAATTTCTCCGTATCATTTTTCGATACTCCAAACAATTGATCCACCTACATACAATCATCCGATATGTATTGTACAATGGCACACATCGAGTTTTCATATTATCATGTGACACTAAAGCTACACATATTATTGATAAAATAGGAAGTAACAGCAATTTGAAGTTATTGTCAGGTTTTAATTATAACCTCATTGTTTTCGAAACAGAACGACCGTGTTTCGCTGCTGTACCAAAAAGCATCGTCGTCTTTGCCGGTGGTCATTCTGGTTCGAGGTTAATTTATTAACTTTGAACCAGGGACGTAATAATATACAGACGAAGCTCAGCGAGGGTGACAGGCACAACATGATGCTTCCCGCGACAAGATGAGGTCTTATGGCAGACTAGCACGACGCGATGTCCAATGACGAACGCGTAGCACTTCTGGAAAAGCAGTACGCTCATTGGACATCGTACTGCTCTAAATCTTATATATAAATACCGGCCTTAGAGGCATTTTTACCGATAAAAGAGGATATTTATGAGAAATAGTCCAACTTCTAAGTTTCCGTTTACCATGGGCGTTTTAAGCATTGAACTAGCCTACTTAATCTACAATAGGTGCTTTGAGCCCTAAGAAACTAACCAATTATAATTGACTATCTTTTATAATTCAATTGTAATTGGTCAATTTCTTTAGACTTAAAATACCTATTGTGGACCAACACTAATAGTACGATTCATTAGAAAAAGATCGTTGGTTTTAAGAAACGAGCAAGTCGTACAACTTCTCTTCTGAAACTAACGTTAAATAAAAATCGAAAAACAGCTGCGTGTACTTCATTATAATTTGAAGAATTAAAACTTTTCATTTTACACGAAAGTTCATGTTACGTATGTTAAAATTTATCGGAATGGGAATCGAAAACTCTACTACCAGAGGCTCTCTAATAAAAGCTATTATCCCAGGTTGGTAGCTTCCCTGCGTATTCCTTCGAGGCGCATGCGTGAAAAAGGGGGCGCATCTCACAATCTGCCTCTGATCGGTCAACGCTCGGTGAACCACATTCTTTTCCGCCACGCATTCTCGGGTGTTCGTATCTTGTTTAGTTTCAGCCGCATTTAAATCTTTCTCCATCTTCCAAAATGAAGATTTACAAGGATCTTTTCACCGGTGAGTAAGCGCTAAATGATTCGTATGATCCCGTGGGCCGAATATTTTTCGTTCACGACATCGAGTTCCCATGATACGAGTCAATGATGACACTTTGCGATCGACGGTGCTTGAATGATGATAAAGAAATATTCGTTTATTCCTTAACCTCGCGCTGCCAAAGGGCATAGCTTTGATATTACGTGACGATTCGTCGCAACTAGGTTGTACCATATAAGGTTCCTCTTGCTAGAGGCGAGAATTCCGAACGCGAGATTCCTAACCTCTCCGTATGTTCCCGACTCGATCGCGTTTTCATGATGAACGTTACGTCTGTTTATGAAATGATAATAATTACACCCTCTTTTGCTTACACATGTTTTCAGGAGATGAAATGTTTTCCGATGCTTATAAAATCAAATTAGTAGACAATGTGCTCTATGAAGTGTACGGCAAGGTGAGCGCACCCTTTATTAAATCTCATATGCGATAATTTAACGTCTGATCATCTTTCTTTTAGTTAGTCACTCGTAAATCAGGAGATGTTGATATAGCTGGCTTTAATCCCTCCGCCGAGGAAGCCAGTGAAGGTACCGACGAGATCGTACAGTCTGGTGTTGATGTTGTCCTGAATCATAGACTCCAGGAGACCTTTGCCTTTGGGGATAAAAAGTCCTATACATTGTACCTCAAAGACTATATGAAAAAGTAGATATCCTCAATGTGTTGCAAAGCATACATAATTACTCCAAATATATAAATACTTTGTTCTAGCAAAATTTTTTCTTGCAGATTGGTTGCAAAACTTGAAGAGAAGTCGCCCGATGAAGTAGAAGTATTTAAAACCAATATGAACAAAGTTATGAAGGATATCCTGGGACGTTTCAAGGAATTGCAATTCTTCACTGGAATATCATCGGACATTGATGGAATTGTAGGCCTCATGGAGTACCGTGACATTGATGGCGAGTCCGTGCCTGTACTCATGTTTTTCAAACACGGTCTTGAAGAAGAAAAATTCTAAGTAATTTTTAGATATCCAAGAAATTATCGACAAATTTTGTAAGTCATCTCTATTAGCTGTGCTACCTAAATTACTCTTATTATGCGTGGATTCCAAGTTTGAGAAATTGCATACATGTAAATTCGTGACTGACACACTCATTTGTGTTTGCCACTGCACACACATGTTAGATCATATTGGCGATTCGATTCTCACTGCGACGTCTTTCTATGCGCAGCGTCTAATATCAACCAGACATCTTCGAAATAATAAAATATTCACGTTGTCATGTTAATCGCGGTACAAAGACTGATCGATTCTTGTGTATGCTTTTCAGATAAACTGGAATCAAGACTGCACACACTGCTGGAAAGCTGTGAAATTTAGTTAAAAAAAGAAAAATGTAAAACAATTCTTCCAACTTCAATTTACAAACGCTATTAACTAACGGTACATTGAATAAAATATTCGTCAGTGACATATTTCTCAATAAGTAACTGTACATATTCTATAACAAGAGGGAAGATGACAAGGAATGGATAATCCTCATAAGAATGTGCAAGCGATTTGTGTTTGGAAAGCTGTTGCGTTATTTCCATTTTTATATTCGATATAGAAAATTTTATTTATACGATCGAAGAAATGGAAGATGGGGAAAGAAGTCGCAGCGGTGGACTCACATCAATCCTGTGATGTGATTGTTTATGATTATTGTGTTAATGTCTGCAATGCCATTGATCAGCAATTTTTCTGAAACGTATTCAATACGAATGTCCGTCAAATAAATTAAAATTTTCATAATTTTTATTCCTTGTTATTCTTTCTAAAATTATTTAGAACATTCCCGTACACACACACACACACACACACTCTCTCTCTTTTTCTTTCTCTTAACTCGCTAGTAAAATGGATCTAAATCTTCCCTCGAACTTTGATTGTTTCTTGTGATTTACAGGTGGAATATGTGTAACTTGTACAGTACCTTCAAAATGCGTCCGAACCAAATGTATAGATTTTTTACGCGAAATGCGAAAGATTATACCACGATAAACGCGTAATGTTGGTTGTATCGCTACGTTCACATTTAACACACGCGTGTGTGCGTGTTAAATGTATATATGTGCAGATAAATCGTAGATAATGTACATTCTTTTTGTTAAAAAACGGTACAATGTGGAAGAAGTGATCACGAACTCTGTTATTACTTCGTAATGGAAATATGATGCACTGAATGTGTCTGCCATCAATAAAATGCAATAATAAATATACTGCAAGAGAATTAATCGACCGTGTGTGTTTTTGATCCACGTTGAATTTAAGGTGTTAAATGTGCAATGAGAGAATTGGTTTGGCAAGGAAATCGACAAACGGTACACACGCACGTGCGACACACAAAGATGACTCTGTTTCACTTCATAAAAATATTATATTTAGATAAGTCAGAATAGACGATCTATCTCTTGGCGCGAAACCGTACATTATAATTCTTTACTCACAGGGATTGTTACTAGTCATACTGTTGTACAAGTACATTCATAGCAACACTCTTGTTTTGCACATTCTTGCCGTTAACAATTTCTCATCCTCTCTTACTCTCAAACTCTCTCTCGCTCTCGTTTCTACATATTTATTTTATATACCCTTGTCGTTTATGCGCTTTCTGTGAATATATTACTCTCTCTCTCTCTCTCTCTCTCTCTCTCTCTCTTTCTCTTCCAAAAACATTCGCTCTCTTCTCACCTGAGAACTTGACGCCCCGAACGTGATACTTTGCACATGTTCCGTCATACCGTTATTTGAAAAAAAAAAGTGTATGTGTTTACACTTACAAAAGCGTATTTTAGTAGTTTAGTAATAATAGTAGTAATAGCAGTAGCGGTAATAGTAGTAGTAATAGCAGTAGTAATAGTAGCAATAGTAGTAGTAATATAAGTATGTAGACAGATTTTTTCGTAATCTATATTGTGGATGCGCGCGAATTAAATGTTCCACTATGTAATATTAACGAAATCGTAGCTTAAACGATAATAAGAAATAGATTCGAGAGGGGATGTATATACATGTAAATACATGTATAGTTATATATTGCTTTGCTATTTATGGAGCACAACCATATATAGTATAGTTCGTTATATTAAAACCAGTGAGAAATAAATTAATTCGCGATGCTTTTTGAAATTGTACGTAAAGTGGGACGAGCAATGGGATTGAGTATATGGAGGGCGGGGGAAGAAATAGAAAAAAAAATCCTTCGAATCGATATTTCATCGTATAGGCATCCGTACGCGTTCGACATTTTTTTTTTATCCATAAAGTGGAATGTTTACACATAATTCAACACTTATCGATATACAATTAGCTGACGAGTGTCGAATCCGGCTTCATATAATCGGAGAATTCTATATAGTGCCATGTACTTTAATGTATTGTAAAATACTTGTTACGCGCAATTCAAAATCATGAAGAAACATTTTTACACTTTTCTCGTACAAACGTGTGCTCTTCTGTGAGAAGAAAAAAAATGAGCAACTCCGAAGTATCGTATTTACGGTAATGTTCGAAATCATACTTGATCATATAGTGGCAGTTATACGAGAGTTAACTTATTAACCGTTTCTTAATTCGATTGCCGATACATAAAATTGTATGACATTTACATACATATACATGTGTATAACATACTGGCTTACAGTTTAGCTCTTTAACAGTACGGTACTTTTAGTAGGACACCTGCTACTATTTGTTAAGTTGGGTATACCTTATGCGCGGGCGATAAGAGTAAACAGTATGTTGTTATTATTATTATTAACATTATCTCGGTATTATTGTTATTACTATTGTTGTTATTATTATTACTATTATTATTATTACTGTTATCTCGTTATTATAATAATAATTAATATTATTATCATTAAACTTATTTGTACTGATCTATGTAGAATGGGTGCGTAGAAAGAGAGTTTTCTATATGTTACAGAAGGATGTACATAATGTCACTCGTTTCGCGAATACTGAAACGACAGAAGGCATTTCAGGGCTAAAAATTTTCCTCACACATAGAAAACAAGGATACGCGACGGCGAGTGCATGTGATTAAAATCTCTTGAAAAATAATCAACGACACAAGACTCAAAGGAAACGAATGTAACCCAGGACTCGCGTAAGTACAAGACGAAGAGGCCACAACGGATACACGCGAGAAGGAGGTAATTGCGTATCTGTTGCGCGTTCACTGTACAGAAAGATTACATACAGCGCACCCAATTCTCCCGCTCTAGGACACTGTGTTGTTAACTAGATAAAACGTCACTACACACAATTTGAGCATCGTACCATTTCCATGATACTTCAAAGAAGTATGGCAAAAAGCAGTTCTTTCCTTCCTTTAAGTTTAACATTAAAGTATACGATTCGTTATCCTCGCGATAATGTGACGCGCTTCACACGCGAGAAGCTCGGTGAGTCTGTTACTCTTTTCATTATGCTTTCTAGTAGACAGATTTCAAAGACCACTCTTATGTAATCCTCTTACCTTATGTATAATGTCTGTTCGCAGAAAGGACATAGGTTTCATAAACCTGTCAGAACCATTGTGTCAACTCTTTTCGTTTTCCTATTTTTATATATATATATATTTTTTTTTTTCGTTTTCTTTTCCCTTTATCTTGATCTACTACTGAGGTTGTCGTATCATTTGTTGAAAGAATTCGGTTTATATATTACATATCTATATATGCACATATACACGCGTGTATATATATATGTATGTGTGTGCCGCGTATATACACACATACATACATACATACGTATACACATATATATACGTATAGATATTTCCGTCTCTTTTAACATTTATATATTTATATGAAACTTCATTCACAGGTAGCATTCGCGCCCTCCAATCCTAAATGGTCACTTACAGCGTCGTTTGTATCGTATTTTGAGGAATTTGAAGAGGTGATCGCCGCGTAATCGCGCGATTGTTCAGAGGTAATTTTGGTCAGGTGGTTTCCTTCGTCAAGAAAAAGTCATGTGTCGAAGTAACAATTGTACACGGGTATAGAGTCAAGTAATACAAAAGCGATAATACAGAATCTGCGTTCCTTCTCAACAAAAGTGATTCGCACATTGAGAAATTAAGTCGACTCACATTTGAGATATTGCTCTTGCATCCGCGTTGATTAACGTTATTAGTAGTACAAGTCTCATAAACTCATTGCCAGTGGACAGTTGAAGCAACAATGATACTAAAACAGGTTCATCTGAAATGAACAGCAACTCCACTATATTGTAAAAGGAAAAAAAAAGTATGAATTTAATAATTGCGTTTGTGTTTTCCACGGTATGCATAACATTAAAAACTCTCATCAAGTAGATAACAATAACCAACAACTAACAATCGTAGGCATTCACGCAAAAATAGAAATATGTGTGTTTAATAATATATAATAATATTATCATAATTTATATTATTGAAGTAAGTATGATCATTCCCTTACGGTTTCTAAAGTAGTAGAGTAAATCGTATCAATGATTGGAGCTGAAAGTGTCCGGCGAAATGTCACAGGTATTTGTACGATATCCGCGTTCCGTCACGTTAAACGATAAAACGAGAAAAAAATTAACGCACGCATTATTACATTACGTCCCACCGTGGGAGACGCACATTCGATCGCGAAAATTTCTCACAAAACTGTCGATATAGAAACGCGTATGTAAGCGCTCTCATATCTATTTATTATATAACTTACCGAACTTAGATTGTACGATGACACTTGAGTGTCCCGACATTCACGGTCCGGGACCCAACGTAATATCGAAATTTTGCCCATCGTCTGTGAATCGAGCGTCATTAATTCGACTCTTGGAAGTAGAGTAGACAGAGATAGAGATTGTCATTATAGAAAAATATATATATGTGTATCCTATATCTTTACATGCTGTCAAGTTCCGAAGGTGACCGGCCGAACAAGCACGCCCTGTTTCGTATGGATTTACGAATTCATCGCCGATCCATCAGCTCGAATCATGTGACACACACGTTCTGTAAATTACTAACAACGAGAGTAGGGTTCTATCTTAATTCTGTCCACGATCAATTAATTCTTATTCTAGATTCATAGAATAATTACACATCTCGCGCGCACGCAAAACGTCTGTTCTTCAAGAGGTTCGAGAGGCTCTTACGCGCGTCCTTCTTCTATTTTCTTTCCTTTTCTTCTTTCATCTTCTGCCGTACGTTGAACGTATTCGCCGGGAAAAAACAAATCTTAATGCCAGTAAACTCTCTACGATAGAGAAAAATGTCTATCCTATTTGCTGCCATGTCAAATTTGTACCAAACATCAGAAGACAGCATATTCTAGCGCTGCGAGTGTTTACCGCGTGTTAAAACCTGCCTAAAAGCTGTGCAACACCGGCAACGGCTGTTGGTAAAGAATGTCGGGGGAAAAAAAAAGAGAGAGAGAAAAGAAAAAAAAAACAGACGCAAACCCTAATACCTTGAAACACCCTGGAAGTAAATACTTGGTTCGCACGCTTTAGTTTGTCAAAATTTCACTATTTCGTTCACAGTAACTTTGTTACATGCTGCTGAACTCAAGAGGAGGGGAGTTACCATGTATACTCAATATAATTAATAATGAGAATCAGTAAGTTTTCGTTTCTCTTCTATACTCTAAAATACAAAACAATAAATTATTGTTAATGCGCGCGCGCGCGCACAAGGGCCGCGTATATTGATGCAAGTATGTGCATACATCTGTATGCGAGGTTTTTTGTAAAGTAACGATCCGAATCGAGTTGGAATGTAAAGAGAACTCGCGAGCACAGTCTGCGTCTTCGTCGAATTTGCCGAGAGGATGGAGAAGAGAAAGATCACGGGAGGTAACAAAGTGTGCAAAAATGTGAAGCAGAGAAATATAATAATCGTCATTTAAGGAACTAACGCGACTTCGAGAGGCACGCAATTCGACAAAGACGCAACATCTGTCTGTCTGTCTGTCTGTCTGTCTGTCTGTCCGTCCGTCCATCCAAAACAAAGATCCGATCGTCGGCTGTGAGATATATCTTCGTCCGGATGATGGCACGACACATGCCGCAGACTAAAGAGGCAACGATTTGTTCTTGATGATATTTCTAAGGATCTCTATCTATCCACAGCTTCTCCGCGCGCGTCCGCACTCGCCGAATCTTAAATTTCTATCCATCATTTCCTTCCTTTTCTCGCGTCGCGAAGCTGCCAATTTTTTCGACAGAAATTTAAGTCGCTTTTCGGCGAGCATTGACATCTCAGCTGATTTACAACTGATCGCGATGCTTTTACGCACGCACGCGCGCGCACACACACACACACACACACACACACACACACACACACACACACACACACACATGCGCACGCATACCATTATCACGTATCGGCTAAGATCGCCTCTTTACACTGGACACGAGAGTCGCTAAATTCTAACATAAACATAAATAACGGGACGCGACGGGAGAGAGGAGGAGATAGATGAGGACGAGGGGGGCAGCGGTGAAGAGTAAGTAAATTCTATTTCATTTGACGATTGAACCGATGGTGATATTTGCAGGAGGGACGCCACAGAGCAAAGATGAGAAAAGAAATCGGCCGAATGCGCAACCGACTCTCTGTGTTCTTTTGTCGTCGTCATCGTTGTCGTCGTTGTCATCATCATAATCATCTTCTTTTTCGTCGTCCGCTTTTTACAAATCGGTGTGCCCCAGGACGCGGCACACCTTCTGCTCCTAAGTATCCGATTGCGACTCTAGCATCTCCATGAGGAAATCGTCGATCGGTGGGTCGCCGATCACTTTGAAGAAGAACAGGTGCTCCAGGCACTTGAGACCGATCGAACGGATGGATGGTAGGCGAAGCAGCAACTTGGCAAACCTGCCGGGGTCGTCCGGCCAGGACACACGGGTGTATTCCTCCAGGGCGGCGTAAATTTTTTCGCGCAGCAAACTGACCTCTTGGATGGACTTGAGACCTCGCACGTCGGGATTGAAGAGAATAATGGATCTGCGCGATAATCATACGTCAGCATATTTCTATATATTTTGCAAAAACTTAAAGGCTACGACTTTCAGTCACGTGAAAAAGCTCGTACTACTACCGTGCGCGATCAGCGACGGCTGCTCCGAGGTTCATCGGCTTCCCAAGTTTCGAGGAAACACACATATACGAGCAAAGATAAATAAATCAATGGATAGATCTTTCGTCGCTCACCTAAGACACCCGAGTTCGGTCCTGTCCATTTTCATTTCGCGCATCTTCGACACCAGCTCCGAGAGCACGCGGTCGAATATCGAGGCCACGCCCGCCTGTTGCGCCGAATTTCGATGCACCGTGGTGCCCGTCGCCAGAACGATACCGTCCTTTACGTCGATGGAACGGTGGGAGAAGGCGGCTATCAGCAGCTCGTTCCAGCCTGCCCTGAGCAAAAGCACCTGATCCTCCAACGGCAACGACGTAAAGTGCGGGATGTGCTTCGCCCATGCCACCAGCTGGAACAGCTGTTTGTTCGTAGCGTTGCAAATGTGCGACATTGCGTTCTGCGCATCACAGAAGATGCCATATATTAGTAGGAGCGATTCGAATCGCCGTTCCGCGAACAAACGGCTAATTCAAACGCATCGAGAGTTTCATTATTTTCTACAAATCTGTCCTTTCTTTCGAGAGAGAGAGAGAGATATTTACCTCGTAATTTCCCTGGTGCTCGATCTTACACTCGACCCGTTTCTCCGCCTCGAGGATACGCTCGATCGGCATGTCCGCGTGCAAATTGCTTGTGCTCTCCACTTCGCTTTGATCCCGCTCCTTGGTACGTTGACGCTCCTCTTGCACCGCCTCTCTTTTCATACCCATCGTCAGGCACTTCTGGTACCGGCAGTACTGACAGCGATTTCTCTGTCGCTTGTCGATGATGCAGGACTTCTCCTCGCGGCAGGCGTACGACAGATCCTTGCGCACCGTCCGCTTAAAGAATCCTTTGCATCCCTCGCAGCTGAAAGACGAGAACTCGGTTCAGACAAGCGCGGCGGCGACCACGACGACGACGACGACGACGACGACGACGACGACGACGGACGACGACGAAGACGACGACAGCGACGACGACTCGCATTATACTCCGTTATGCTGCAGTTTCGCGCAAATTATTCTTCTATTTTTAATTGAAATACATTACACAGATACTCGCGCGATAAGCAAATTATAATCTACGTTCTGGACGCGACGAATGTCAATTATTAGCTTCGAAATTTACGTCTTGAAGGAGTGCGACTTTTTGCTTTTTTAATAACTATCCGAGAAAAACGCGCAATGATCGCATTATATTCACGGTAGGCAAATTACACACACTCGTTCTTTGATTCTCTCAGATTGAAATTTCTCGCCTTGAAATTTTCGAAGGACGCGGGCTTCAAGACGACTGTGAATTAACGCTACGACGCGCACGATAATTATTGCGCTGTTGGTTCGCGAATCACGGCCAAGTGATTTCTCGTATTTCGCAATAGTACGACGACTCGAATCCGCCGTGAGCGATTTGTTGACACTTTTCTGACGCAGCGTTCGTTCTCCTCCTCTCTTCCTCCGGGGATAAAGTATTCCGCGGGTTTTTCGCGTATAATCCATGCAACGGGGACAACAGTGCGTGTAAAAATAATCCAACCCGTAATGCGAATTTTACGAGAAAATAGAGACGATTCTGAAATTTTCATTAACTTTGCAAAATTCATCCCTTCGAGATATAACGCTGTACAGACCCTCCCACTACTCCAAGAGGAGAATTCTTCATCACGAACAATGACATGATTTTTGCGACATAGTATTTTTGCGCGCGAGTCCTGTTTCATTTCTGGAAATAATTTGTTGGTCCTCGTATCATCACTCAGCTTCGTTTGTCGGCCGAACTGCACCCCCCGTGAATCACGGCCTGCTTTCAGGGTCGTCGTTTTTAAAGTTTTGGAACGTCTCCAGAAATCCCGTTGGAGCCAGAAAAGCGAATTCCGCGGTGGATTTATTTTCGCGACGGACACACGCGGGAATATCTCTTTCTTCTTCGTGCGGTTGACAACAAAACGGGGCGTCACGTATAGCTTACGTTCTATCTTACCCGATGGAACAAACAGTCGCGTTAAATCTCGCTAAAGCCGGCACAGTAGGAAGTTGATTAAATGGCATTCTTTTGAAAATTATGTTTCCTCAAACACGTAATCTCCCCAATTGCTTCGTGAGGAGCAGCGTCCTGAAGACAAACGGTGCGCGTTAATCTCGCGGATTTCGCGACACATCAAAATATCCCGTTTTCGGGGAAACACGAGCGTCGCCGCCGATGTCATCCAGGCTTACGAAAGACCGTTTAATCTCGAGTATATAATTTCTAACTGCTCTAATTAGCAGCCATACCATCTAAAACGAACAAAAATTCCCTATCTAAATAGATTTCTTTGGATACTACTGCGCGTGTCGTGACGACAGATTTCCGAGCTTTTCGATGTGAAAAAAATTGATTTCGAGCGAAATGACGGCGAGATAACACGTTCCGATAGTCGCGCGCTTCAAGCGGTGCAGCAATTTCTGGACCACCGTGGCAGCCGTTTGATCTCGCGCGGAGTTTATGCGAAAGGCAAATATTCATGACACGTGTGGAGCTCCTCCCCATCGCCGGCTCTAGCCAGTTTGATCTCCCTCTATCGTTCTAGCCGCGAGGAGACCTTCGGCGCGCACAAATAACGCGGCGTAGACACCGCGGAAATTCCGCCGAGCGGAATTATTCTTTCAGACGGATGATAATCATATCGCTTGATGAACCGCCGAATTCAAAGCAACACGGAGAGAACCGCCGTCGCGGCGCATTTATTCCGTGAGAAATGTATGCGCGCGAAAGGAAACAAGAACGTATTTGCGCGTTATTACGCTGCGAGCATCGCATGAGTACGTCCGAATGTTAGGCGGGACCAGTTTTTCCATCCCCGCTAATTACGAAGCCAACATACGTACGCGATACAAATTGCCTGGGTGTTTTTCATTAAGTCGCCGGAGGTACTTTGCGTAGAAAATCTTCTCTTCTTCACGTCCTATAAAAATCTACACTCTTCGTGTGAAAACCTCTCGATTCTCTTTGGAAATTTGAACGGATATCTCAAAATAATCTTTCGCTCGAACGAAGAAGCAGCACTGGGTTAATTAGCCGCCACTGGAGCAAAATGGTGCCTATACGAGAGAGGAGGACGGACGGCCTCCGCTCGTAGGAACTACGGGTGGGTAGTCGTCCCAACCTCGCGGCAAGCAAGTCCAAGGTTGACGGGGCTCTGATGCAACGCGAGCATCGCTGCAGCTCGCGCCGATAGGAGGAAAGGCGAGGAGGAGGGGATGACTCCGTGACGACACATTGGATTGCATTTGCAGCGCGCCTGTAAGACGTGCGCGCGGTAATTCCGATGGAAAAAAAACGGGAATTTGTTGTCCTCTTTTGTTGATTTTACAAAATCATTCTTCGTTTCTATCGCGAAAAATTACTCGATCGTGCGAGACACGAATTCTTCAACGAGGGAAAATGTTATCTTTTGTTACGTCGAGTCGTCTCTTCTTTATCGGGCAAATACGTTAAAGGGATCCAAGTACATAACCTGGGATAGGATTTCGGTAGGTGGGCGAGGCCCTACGCGCCGTTACTTTCGTCGTTACGCCGCGGTAACTCTCCGAGCTAAATTAGAAAGTCGATACAAGTTTTAATTGGGTAAGTTACCTTGAGATTCCAACTTTCGTATTTTGAGTTGTTTCGCGAAGCCACTGGGGAAGACGACTACCTATCGTTGTAATGAAATTTGGACGGTCGCGACGTTGTATGTAATTCATGAATTTACAGTGTCGACGGAAAAAGACATGAAATAGATATTTCTTGTTCGACGTAAACGCTTATCGGCGGCAACGCTTCAATCTCAGAGAGTGGTATATACCTTCCCTTAGAAAGGTTGCGTGAAAAGTTGGAGGAAATGTCATGAAGCGTCGCGATAATTGTAGTAATATCGCGTCGCGTCTCGTCGGAAACGCTCTTTCGCACCCACCATCGAGTTTCTTCTCGCAGCGACGATACGCTTGGTTCGTCGACATTTTTATTATTCCGCCGGNGTTTTATTTGTTTTAATATCCCCCCCCCGACTAGAACGAGCGGGTCAAAGTTCAGTGTCGCGGAAAAAGACACGAAATTTAGCACTTAGATATAAACCTGGTTTTGCGGCGAGATTGAAAGTTCGCGTATGGAAATACATCCCTCGGTATCTCCACGTACAAGTTAATCCTCCTCGAGTTTATCGAGCGCTAAATAATTGAGGAAAGGTCGACGCGGTTACGTCGACAAAGTTCCCGAGCTAGGAGAACAAACTCGTCCAACTGATATAATTATATTCGCGCAAGTCTTTATTTTGCAATAACGAGGCAGGTCGCGAAGGTCACGGATAATTGGGAAAAACAAAGCGTTTAGCTTTATCGTGTCGATAATAAATAACGAGCGCGGTATGTTATTATTAACGAGGATTATCAAGGAATTCAAGGGGCTTGCGACGATGAAAAAGGCGATGAAATTCATATGCGCGCATCTCTCCGACTTTCCCTGTTTTGCAAAGAAAGACAGAATTATTTCTACAGCCGGTGGGCTTCAATATTGCCGTCGCAATCGAAAATCTCCCTTTTTGTGCGGATGCAAAGATTGAATTTGCATGACAAACACGTTTTTACATCTTATCTATCTTATTCCACGAATATATAATCGCGGCTTGAAATATGTTCTGAGCAAAGAGTGGGCAATAAATATTCGTTCAATCCTTTATAAAGCTCTTCCACATGGTGAGTAAAAAGGAAGCGATAAATAGATGATATCGCAATCTGCTTTACGTAAGCAGAAGTGAAAAAATGTTCAGTCTAAAATAAGCTCACCGGCTTCGCATTACTTACAGCTAATTCCTTACATAATTACACACTGTCGACTCACCTGTAAACGCCGTAATGTTTGCCGCTCGCGCGGTCGCCGCAGATTGAACACAGGTGTTTACTGCCCGACAAAGGGTGATTAGGTGGATAAGGCGCTACCGTCTTGCTCTGACCACTGGGCGACGTGCTCAGGAGGTTGCTGTGACAACCGGCATTGAAGGATCTTACATGCGGAGAGAACAATAAATCGCACACACTTATTCAACGTACGTAAATCACGCAACTGTCATGTAGAAGAGAAACACTCACCCTGGGCTATTGGGACCCGAAGGGCTAAAGTTTCCCGGATTGATGAGTGCCGTGTCGGGCTTCATGTCGAGGGGACTCTGCGGGCCCACGGACGACATCGACATGTTGCTGTCCAGGCTCAGCCCTGCAATACAAACACATTCTTTCATTCCCGCGAATCCAAGAGCTTTCAAGCTGCTTTTCTCTCGATCGCCCATCATCCTTTCTAAGGCGGTGAAAGGACGTCGTTCTTCGGCATTACACCTATTAACGCCTCTCTCAGCGGACGTCGCATGGATCAGGAAGCGATCAAAACGCGGCTCCGAGAAGAAAGTTTTCGGAACGCGCGATTCACCAGAAAGAAGTCGATACTCTCTGTCATTAACCGAAGAATTCCGTCGGAGGAGCTCTTCTCTCCTCAAGTGGATTCTTTCCCTTTCTCTGGGAGGGAACCTCGCGTGCAAATATTAAACGTGTGTATATACCGAGAAGATCTGTAAATTAAGTATCCGCATCTCTCTCTCTCTCTCTCTCTCTCTCTCTCTCTCTCTCTCTCTCTCTCTCCATATATATATATATGTATTCAACGAGATTTATTTGTCTGAGAAGAGCAAGATGAAACGATGACCTTACTTCTCGATACCGTCTGCAGGATCCACGTTAATTAGCACACAGAAGCAACGATTCTCAAACGAGAATCTGGATGATTAACGACGGAGTATTGTCGATGGAAACACGATCATTCTTCCAATTTTTCAATTCGTGAAAGCAAAAACTTGTCAAAATTCAAACAGAAAAGAAAAAGAATTTAAACGATCTCTAAAATATGGCATAAAAATCCACACAACATTTATAAATGGTTCGAAATATGCGCGGGCATTTACGGAGAGAGTTCGGGGAAACAAACGCTTCACGTTGCGAAATTCAGGGTTAGCAGCGAATTCGCTAATCTTTCCACGAAGAATTCCGATCGAGAAACTTTCTTCAATACGATGGTGGTTCTTCGTGTATCGAAAGCACGTTTCGTACCGAGAGGCCGTGACAAATGGTTTTCCAGAGATACGAATCGTACGGACCCTTCCATCATCGACGCAGTGTCCTTTGTGTCGAATCACTTGTTGCAAAAAAAACTGATCCGCTTGAGCATCCGAAACTCACTCGTTTTATCGCCTCGATTAACAAGCATTGTTGTTTAACACGGTACTCGGAAGAAGAAACGATTATAAAATCGATGGTTTTAACTTTCGGAGAGGTACATCTAATCGGGCTAGTCTTTCTTTCCGACGTTTTGGAATGTATTCACGGTGAGTTAAATTAAGCATTTCTCTACACCACTTATCAGACAGATAGAGAGATCTTTTGTCAACTACACGAGACTGAATCTCTCCAACCTCCTACCAATAATCGCGTAAATTGCTAATCTAATCGTACGGCATATCAAACAAGGGTGATGGCTGTAAGATTAATCGTCTGTCGAACCGAGCGAACGTCGTATTATCGAGCATAAAACAACGCGCATTCACCACTCAAACGAGAATGAATGAAAGTTTAGTATCAACCAAGAGAGGGCTGCTCGTCTTCTTTCGTGTTCAATATTTCGACCATGACGCGCACCATTCTGAGTAAGGAATAAGTGTCGGGGAAGATGAACGACATTTTAATCGATTCCAGACACAACCGAGGGGGTCGCGATGTTGACGAATGTTTGCGGGCGGATGCAAACATTACACACTGAGCCTAAGTTACAACATAATCACATAAACCGTGTGTGAATTATCGGATTTATCGCGGCTGTCTCAATAAAGGCGCATTATGAAAAGAAATTGTTGAATTCTCCTTAGAAAGAGTTTACAACAAGAATTATGTCGCAAGTTGCGTCTAAAATGGGCTTTACATCAACGGAGGTGGCGATCCGTTGTTGAGAACGCGTCAAGTGCATCGGTAATTGCACGTCTGACGTCATTCTCTCTCTCCTTTCCCTCTGCTCTTTCTCAGTCCGACCCACTCGCTCGGAAGCGCATCACTAACCGACAAATGCGCACCAGCAGATTGGGAGGATTTATGGCAACAGGAATGAAACCAAGTGTATTGATGGTCACTGACCAGCATCGGAAAGGTCATCCAGTGCTATCTGTTACGAATGTTTCATTGTATAATTTTCGTATCTCCACGACGTGCTTTGAAATAGATGAGACAATTTTCAACTGTTTCGAAAAAAAAAAGATCGAATGAGAAATGTTGACACACTTCGAAATGACGCGCTACAGACGGAATAATTTTGGCCGGGAATTCGTGGACCGAGAGCGTTCGATCAGGAGGAACCGAACGGGGTCACCACGTGGCCGCTCCGGTGACCCACAAAATGATTTATGCGGTCGATCCGCCCGGTAGAGAGCTCGCTGGAATGATTTCTTCAGGGCTCGCGCCGGGTAATTCGCGATAACGACCCAGGGATCGAAATAGCGCGCGGATTTAGCATCCGTTTCCTCGAGATAGACGTTTGTGCGTATTTCTTCCTTGTCGAGAAAAAAAAAAAAAGATCGATCCAGCGCGATTTGCGCTTGCAGAGATGAGTTATACATCGAGGTCGTAGCTCTCTCGCGAGGCTGACTTCTATTTCGAGTGCCGGGTCGTCGTTGTTGTTGTCGTCGTAGTTGCGTGCCACTCTCGTTTATTAAGCACTGCGCCGCTGGTTTAATTACGCAACCGGCCGGTCGCGCCGGCCGGCAAAGCGGACCCGAAGGTCGTCGCACGCGAGAGACTCCGCGGCGCGGCGAAAAGAGCGCGATGCGATTATTCCCAAGCAAATGAGCTACATCACACTTTCGCTGAGAATTGCGAGAATAATTTTTCACCCAAAATTTCAATGTCTTATTAACGACATTACAGACTCTTTACGTTTCTCACAGAAGAGGAGAATCACGATTTCTCTTCAAACTCGAGAGAAAACATTGCCTTCTAGAACAATGTAATGGCGACTCGCGGCGGCCAATAATCTGGTACGAGACGGCAATTAAATTTCCTCGGTCGGAGCCGAGAGCGCGCATTAAGTAATTTCACACGACGAGCGGCCGTAAAAGCGCGACGTGTTGCTCTATAGAGGGTGGGACGAGGCCACTATAGAGTGGCCACAAGGCCAACGGTGTATATTATACCGCACGAACGATTATACGCGCGTACTCCGTACCAAACGGCAACGGTGCAACGCTCGAAATCGCTCGCATAGGAAGGAAGAATCTTTTTTTTTTAAGCACAATAATCCTCTGTGATTGTCTCAAAGAGGATAGCAACGATTATTCAAGTGGAGCTGCTGAACATTTAATCGTGCATCTCCGAGAAAAAGATCATCAAGGTGAACTGTGAGCGAGGTAAGGAACGAGAGTGGCGCGTCGTTTGAAACGATTAGCTTTCGGATTTTGCGCACGTACATGACGGAAACTTTGGGTTGTCCATCTCGCGCAGTTACGCACGATTACTTGGCACAAAATTAATATGTCTTTGTAATTATGGTGCGCGCGCAGAGAGTGACTTTTAAAAGATTAAAGTCCACCTTGACAGGACGATATTTCTTTTCTTTGAATAATAATTCACGCGCGCCAACAGATCCAAATTTATAAATATACGTGCAATCACGTACGATACAATTGTATATATTTCTTTATGCACGCGAGTCTTACGATAAAGTTCCAAGGGAAAAGGATGCACGAACAAATAAGATTCCGTTGTTGATTCAACCCGCTTGACTGTAAATTTGACGTCTCGTTTACGCGACGTGTTTTCGATATACACGATACACTGAGGAACCTGCGTATTCTCGAACCGTTGGAGAAGGATGGTTACTTGCTAGAGGGAGGGAGAAGCGTAGACGACGATAAAACCGTTCGACTGCACATTTTCTCGTTGCATTCTGTGCTGTCGATCGGCGGAGGAGTTTCTCGGTCGTCGCGGTGATGAGCCTTCGTCGTGAGAGTTGGTAGATCATCGCAGACCACTCGTAGGATTAGATGTAAATCCGAAGAGAGGCTTGCTTCACGAAAAAATCAGCCATTAAAGGAAACGATTCGTATATCGTCGTTTTAATAAAGTCGAGAACGTTCGATAATGCTCGTACGATAAATTAGCATCAATTCAGCGTCGCGGTTGATTAATGAAAAGAGTTTTTTTTTCCCTCTCCTCCAAATCGTCGCGTTTTGTTTCCGTCCGTCTTTTAAAAAGCCGTTTTTCTCCCGCACACCCACTCACTTATGCTCTTTCGTTGTTGGCTAAAAGCGACGGCCAGATGCACCGATAACGGCCGAGAACTCGCTGACAAAGAAACGTTGATATTCCTCGTTAAGATCGCCGAGCGTTGTGTAACGACTGTTGTGCGCCGATTCAATGGATACAAACGGCGTTGTGTGGGATATAAGGTGTACCTTATCTACCGGAGATCGAATGATAGCAAACCTGAGGTGCTAATTAATGTTGCGAGGAGAGAATCGTCGTTTGACATCGTCAAACATAGACATTTCGTTTGTACATGCCGACTACTCGCACCACGCTTTTTTCGCCCCCTCTTTTACTTTCTTTCCTCCTTTAAATAATATCGAAATCTTTAATGTTGCGAAAAAATATTCCGTCAGTCGGACTTCTTTTCTTTAATTTCATACTAATTTATACAACACATATATGTCGCATGGAGAAATGTAAGATAACAATGATCGTAATTGATTGACACTGTGTCAATTTACAGTGTTAATTCATTACGTTTAAGTTCACACGGTCGAGCACAGCTGCGAAACGGTTGAGGGAGTCGCATTTAATCTATTTGCGGACTTTTGCCGACGCGTTTGCACGACTGCACGCGGTTTCGGCGATGACATTGAGCTCGTACAGCAGCCTCAAATGAGTAATACGAAAGTGCACCGTTCGTCAGTTCGTGCTAACTTTAGATCCGATGTAAACTCACCGTGTGTGTGTGTGTGTGTGTGTGCACGTGTGCTCAAAAGCGCTGAATTGTGCGAATAGTTGGACACGCGCGGTTTACGTTACGCGCGTATATGCAGAGTTTGTCCCACTTGTGCCGTGTCGCTTTCTCACAACTGATTCCTCGGTCACTCCGAGATTTTTCTCCAACAAAGATGTCGGGTTAATTATCGTTTTCAAAATATTAATGGTGAAAAATACAGAGCTATCGGTAAGATGTTAAATTTTTTACGAGAGAGAGAGAGAGAGAAAGAAAATTGCGAAGGCATATTCTTCAATAAATATTCTGAGTGAATTTGATCGCGACGGAATTTTTATTTAACGTCCAACTATAGAGAAAAGTTTACGAAATTATTCCTCCCAGTAAATTGTTTTCATCAACAGAAGGTTTCTCCTCTGAAGAAACAGAGCTACGATTATTAAAAGGATACCAGCAGCAACGACGGTCATTCTTCCTTTCGCATTATGCTGAATCGCGGCGGATATGCGTCTCGACGCGATAGGACTCACGTGACACCCGGCGTCGTCAGTTCGTGCGAATATGCAATTCAGCGAGTTTTGACGGCGGATAAGCGATTCAGCCTCTTAACCCCTCACGAGATAACTTTTGTAATCACATTCTCGCGCATTCTACCGCACAAACTATGATTTATCATAAATCGATCGGAGACATTATTCTCCCGCGGCGTGAGCATCGTGACAAATCGTTGGCGAGGCCAATCGTCTCCTCTCCTTGGAGGCTGTGCTTCTCGTCGCATTAATAGCGGCGGAGGAGGACGGTGAGACGATCGAGCGCAAAGGATTTTTCAGTCATTATTATCGTTACACAGGGAGGGCCTTTACAGGCGGGTGACGTCACCGTCTGACAATCTGAACACTCTTCCGAAACTGAAAACCAGTTTCCCGCCGGACCGACCTCCGTATGCGCCTTTAGGCGCATCGTCGTCATCGCCACACTGCTTGCACTGACCGGTCGTCGCCTCTGCTACACGCGAGATCGTAAATAAATCCCGGCCCCGCAAATTGTCCGAAGACGATCCTACCATGTTTGGAAAAATCGGCCGAAATGATCTCTCTTCGAGATATAGTAGCGTATAAGGTGTATGAAACGCGCGATTAACGATTTCCCCCCACTGTGTCGATCGCCCGAAAAAAGCAGAAATCCGACACGAAATAGAGAGTTTTTAACGGTTTCGCGACCGGATGCCGCCAACGTTGCACATACAACCCACGCGATTGTGTGTGCACGACTGTACGAAAATAGTGCCGCGTCCCTGGCGTTAGTCCTTGAACCCGCGAAAAAAGTCGTCGGATTAATGACACCTCCGTGCGATTTATTTACCACCACCGAGAATCCGGTTCCTGTCATGCGATAAGAGCATATCAAAGATTCGTTACGAATCTCCCGTTGAAAATATTGCAAAAAGATTTCATCAGCATTTACACCGGCCGTTTCGTTCTCTCTTTCTTCTCTTTTTGTCCCATCTTGTCTTTCGACATTAAATTCACCCGTTATTGATGCATCGAGTTGATATCGCGATCTAGCGATCTAGAAGTATGCGGTCAAAGGGTTGAACTGAATGAAACTGAGAGTAGAGATTAACTTCAGGCAGATTATTCCCCCCCCCTTTTTTTTTCGCGAAAGGTGCGTGAAAAATATCTGCTTCTTTCCTTTTTTTATTTTCGTTTGAAGGAACGCGAATGGAAAATACACACATCGAGTAGTAGTCCGCAGCGTGACGATATATTTCCGCACGACTTTCAAAACGTCAATAAGATGATTTACAACACCGCGCCGGCAAAACGCTCCTCTCATCTGATCTTTCGCGAAAATAAGATCGCGGATCGGCGCCGCTGCAGTCTCGTCGCGCATATCAGGTCAGACGAATATCGTCCGTGAAAATATCATGCATCTGGAGCGGATGAATGCAGATTGCACGCATGCTCTCGCATAAACGAGTCATATCATCGCTCCGAGATGTTACGCGAATTTTTTTCACCAACGGCTGATCCTCGAAACTTGTATCGAATCTTTTTTTCGCTTTTCGACGCGCCGGATTCGCCGCTGTACATACTCGGGAATGACCTTTCCAACCGACTCGGTAAAGCGAAAAGTACGCGGACCTCGTCGCGCTAAAAAAACGGACGGCCTTTCGATGCGGGAGCGTGTAATCTGATAACAAAACAAGTCTAAAGTTCACCATGTTAAATACGCTTGCATCGTTCGAAACTCGCCGCTACACACACCGTACGGAGAAAGGGAGTGAGAACGATCGATGAAGCGAATGCACAGTGGCGACCGCGTCGTTGCGTACGGCCCTGAAAGAGAAGGGGGAGAGAGGGATCTATATGCAGCCGCACTTTATATAGCGCGACGTGCCACGTGCAGGGCAACTCGGTACCTGGGTCACCGGGAGAAGGTCACGGGGTCGCGATTTCAGCCTAGGTGCAGCGGACTCGGGCGGAGTGGGCGTGCTCTCGCAGGTGCAGCCCCACTACGTTCGTCTCTTCCCGCCGATCCAAAATCTCTCTTTGAGATTCAAAACATTTGCTTTTGTCTTAAGGCTGTGAAGGTCGCGACACGAAAAAGTCTGTGAGTTTTATTCCTTTGTAACGCTCCGTTGAATTAACCGCGGTCGTTATTTTCTTTCTCACCGTTCTACGTGAATGAGAGGCGTGCCGCAAGTTACGAACGCTGTATGAAGAAAAAAAGACCGCAAGAGGATTATTATTATAAAACCCCGGTCTTCGTTATTTAATCGCGCGCCTCTCGTATAACCGACGCGGCGTAGCGTAGTGAGCGCCGCAAGTGACCTTTTCATTTCACAGAGTCGGTGTTATGTCACGCGTTCATTACACAATTCTCAAATGAGAATGACGTGTAAAAATCATCGAACGACCGAGCGCTCATCATTTCGAAGCTGTCGTCGAAATTTTCGAGCTCGAATAAATCCGCCGATCGATACAACGCGGAGAATTCCCATGGAGAATCCATTTGTAAGTGCGACGTATGAATAAGAACGTGTAGAGCGCGACGAGGTGGCCTTGCACGTGAATATCACGGCGAAGGTCACGGGGTCGCGATTTCAAGCAGGTAAACGAGCGCGCACGTACACGTGGAATAATCGTACACGCTGTCGCAGGTGCAACGAGCCGTATCGGCGCTGTGTACAGGATGTATTAAAAGTAGTAGACGCGGAAATTTATTATACATATTATTCGGAGAAGACTCGAGTATGCAAAATCGAAGAATCCCGTTCTCTCGTTGGAATAAGTCTGCAAAATACACAGCTGTGAGAAAGCACGATCAGCGTGATATCTGCGGGCAAGATCGCCGACATTAACCCCTCGCGCGCATTGTGAATTGATATTTTCTCTCGGCAGAGTAACAAAAATATAACTCGCTCGTTGAGACTTTAAATAGAAAGCCTCGTGTGGTGGTACTTTGCGAAAAAAAAAAAAAAAACAACACCGCCCTTAAATTATTGTCCGGCGTGTAAACAAGAGCTGTTAAGCTGTCGATGAGATGAGTGGGATGACATAGTCGGTAACGCTTCACGATAGTTGGAAAAGCACGGAGAATAAGCCTCGCAACGAAACGACGGTTCCTGTTTTCGCGTAGTATTTAGTAGCCTTCTCGAACGAGATGATGCGATTTTTAAGCGACGATCAAAGATGAAACCGAAAATACACCAGAACGAATGCCAGTTTCAAGGTCCCCCCCCCCCCTCCTCTCTTTCTCGTTCGCTGACACATCGCGAGAAACCTCCCCTTCTTCCTCTCATCCTCTTCCGCCTGCTCGCGGACGTTCTCTTCGCGGACGATGGTTTCGCGCTAACCAAGTTAAATCTTATGTAACGTAGCTAGAGACGCTCGTCCAAGATAAGAAGAAGGTAAAAAGGTCGTTAGTCACGTATCTTTCGAAAACAAGCATTGTCTTCGCACGACTGTGCGGCAAGCATCCATGTGCTAATGAAGGCCCGCTAATTGTCTCGGAAATTACCGCGGCTGTATTATCAATCGTCTCGTAAGGAATATTTTGGCCAGGACTCTCTCTTCTCCACACTACTTCTCTCGAAAATTACTTTTCACGCGCGCTTCTTTGTTTTCGAGAAATTGATTAATGTCGGTAGAATCGGCTTGTTGTTTCACTTTGCAAGCGAATGAGGTATCGACAGCGACCGACGAGCTCTCGCGATTGGCCGTACGACGACAGCCGTTGTGTTTGCAGCTGCAACACGCGTCTGACAGTGCAATCAACGTTTGTCGATCCCGCGTTTTCGTTATTTTTCCTTCCTTCCGGCTGTCGGCCGGACGTTTTGTCCAAAGTTTCCAACTCGGGTGATCGCTTTCAGGCGGACGCGCCGCGTACTGACGCGCGATGAATTAATGGAACGGACGAACGTCCGTAAGCGTAAATAAAGAAAAAAAAAAAAGAGGTAAGATAATTACCGCAATCAGTTGCTAGGAAAGAATACATAGCGAGAGAATGCGCAGCTCGTCAACCACTGTCTGAGGAGCAACAGGAAGGCTTCTACGCTATCTCTCCATTCGTTCGGCCGGTTAAACCGAGCTTTTCTCCTCAAAACGATCGAAGTGTATATATGCGATCCCCGCGTAACCACAAGGTATCGTATAAGAGCGTGCAGAAAATTTCGGCATATCTCCCCACCGTCGCAAGTCCTATTTTAACGCTCGTCCTAGAATCCCGACATAGATTCATTTTCTTAGGTTTGCCGAGATCGGATCGCGTTAACAACGCGATTCTTTGCACGTGAAAAGATTTTTTTTCTTTCAAAGTAGTAGACTATTTCAACGATTTTTTTCAAACATTCGAGATGCTTTCCACTCATGTAAGATAATCATTCGACAAGTCGTTACGGATGATTGTTTTCAGTATTATATTTGAAAAGGGATTTGCGTGTGTTGAATGGGATAACAAATATCTCAACATGTTCGATCGAGACACGTGCGCGCACGATGCTGATAGGATAACGAACGCGCGTAATAGAAATATCTATTCGGTCACACGACGCGAGAGACCTGCCAACGTGACTGTAATAAACGATCGCTTCCTTCTGCGCGATGCCTTTTCGTGCTCGCGACGAGGTACTTCCGTCGAATCGTCACGCGACGTTTACACACGAAGAGTAAAAAATCATTTCGGAATACCTTTTGTACGAAACAATTGCGTGCAAATTCTTTCTTCGTCGAGGAGAAGGGAAATCGTTTTTCGGTCGTGTAATAAATATATATTTCCTCCTCCCGTTTGGACAGACCGCGATGCGCGGATCTGCACTTCACGGCTCGTTCCCATCGGTGCCAAGGTTGCGTCGTGTGCATCCGAACGAGTTGCACGGTCGTGCGCCTACGTAAACACGTGTGCGACAATGTGGAAAGGCAGGGGTCTAGGCTGAGCAAAGGATTTACGCAGTGGAAGAAATAATTC
Source organism: Dinoponera quadriceps (assembly GCF_001313825.1). Taxonomy (NCBI): domain Eukaryota; kingdom Metazoa; phylum Arthropoda; class Insecta; order Hymenoptera; family Formicidae; genus Dinoponera; species Dinoponera quadriceps. Next base: position 65,839 of record NW_014554579.1, on the reverse strand, counting down.
CCTGCGAATCATCTATCATCTGGCGGCAAGCGTTGCGCAGCAAGCCTGGATCAACACGCGCCTTGAACGCGTGAGACTAACTCAATCGTCCAAAAGCGGTATAACTATCAGTGTAGCACGGTGCTCCATAATATTCGCGAATTCACGTCAGGAAATTATCTAAATATTTAATTATGAATCAAACAATATCGCGCGAATTAACATAAATTTGGCTTGCGTTATATATTATTCTTAGAATAATATGGTTTATTAGAAAAATACCATCGAAATGTGACACAACGCGACGTGATAATCTCCCTTCGTTCTGAGACAAAGATGTCGTCTATCATATCGAAACTATGCCGCAATTTGTGGGCGACGACGCGGCTGCCGTGGCAGACGACAAAGTCCGACCTCGTAAAGTAGTACCCCGATCGCGTATCAATGAATACGTAATCAGCCACGATCGTCAGCAACATCGTTCCTTCCTAATTAGCGTCGGCTGATTNAAAAAAAAAAAAAAAAAAAAAAACGACAGACTTGCGCAATCCGTTGAGTTCTTAATATTATTTATCCTTGAGACACGATTCTTCTCTCGCTAAGAGAGTTTGAAAATCAACGAGACAATTTAACGGTGAATCCATTCTATGTTTTAAAGAGATAGCACCGGAGATGCTATCTTTTTATCACCGTATCGGCGTGAAAACGCATAAGACGATAACGGAGCATCGCCACGGTGTGCTGCTTATCGATAACCCAGTCTTTTATTCCCACTCGACAAACACCGAGCGCGCGCTGAGACAGCTGTCCGATCGTCAAGTCCGTGACCATGAATTTTCGTCTGATTATCTCATGTTTGCATTGTAATTCGGTTGAATTTCAATCGAACACATCCAACAAGTAATTCAATAATAAGGAGGGAAGTGATAACGCGGTATCTCACGATACTTCCGCGAGGTTCGATCTATTTTTGCTGCAAAATATCCCGATAGGCCGTTATCGGAGGGCACGTTGTTGGATAAAGCGCGATTTCGTCGCGGCAGGTCAGTTCCCGATTTCGCGCGCGGTTAGCGATATCAATTCTTCTCGCGACTTGACGTGTTTACGCGAAAAGTTTCCGTGTTGGCAATTCCGATGAATGTTTCGATGCAATAGGGACATATGCGATAAGACTCGAAAATGCTCGTAAATTGCGTCCAGGGGCGTTGATAACGAGGCGCATTCGCGTGACCTTCGCGGCGTTGCGTTCGCGCTTAAAACCCGCTCCCCGAGCCACCGCTTTTAGAGCCGGCGACTGATAACGAGCGCGTCGTTCCCTGGCTGGCTGACTCGCTCGCTCGTTCGTTCGTTCGCCGCCGCCGCCGCCGCAAATTGCGCCATTCACGTCTCAATAGCCGACCTTCACCCCGTGCATTTAGCATCCACATACGATGCATGTACGCGCCTATCGGTCGCCTACAGGACGGCCTATCGCAAACTGGGTGACTCACTTGGTGTACGACGGCTACAACGACGACGACGCTGGCGCGCGGTACACACAGTAATCTGAGAGCAACGTGATATATACACCACATCTTCGATTGTCAGTTTCCTTCTCGCGAAAATTCATCGGTGAGAACAAGAACTAGTCGTGGAAATACAAATTTCGCCAATGTAATTAATCTCACACAGGGATACCGAACCATGGAAATCGCATTAATCGTTGGCCGCGCTAATTATCCCACGTTATTCTATCAAAGCCTTTACATAATAATTACATAATAATTTACATAATAATTGACTTCGTCCGTTGATAATATTATCAATCCAACCATAAATAAAGCTATATTCCCTTCGTAAAATAGTGCCTTCCTAGCTAAAGATACATGTAGACGCTCGGATCAAGTTGTTTGTGCAAAAATCTCAGTATATTCTATTTATTTTGTCTCATCTTCTTCAACGACTGTTATAAGCAAGTTTTATAATTTACACAATCACGTACATTCAGAAAATCGCATTTTTCGACGACCAATTTGATTTGGACCAAAACATTTCCCTTCATTATAAATTACAACATTTTACCGCAACAGGAGCGATAGGCTAAAAAGGGTCAAAGTTACATTATTGTGCTAGGAAGTAATAATTAAAATCGTTTATCTCGTTTAGATTCGATGCAATGTCCTTATTATGTGACTGAAACGCCATCATCGTAGAAATATCACTTTAATTCGAACGAACAACAATCGGGTGCGTGCGCGACGTGCTGTATGAAACGGTATCGTTTCTAAATTGCTCGTGAGAGCAATGGAATCGAATTGTGCGCGTCGGTGATCACATTGTCACTAATCTCGTCAATATCAAATTACCTCTAACAAGTAGCGCATCGCCCAAGTATACGCTTTGCGTATAATCATATGTTAATTGGTTCCGAGTATTGCGAAATACTCAAGCGTTCTTATATATTTATGAAAACTCAACGCGAAAAGATGCGTGCGGACTTTCCCGATTTCATTCGACATGACTCACTAACTAATCTTAATTAGACAGACAGAGAAACTCGACGAGTGAGGTCGATCGATCGTGTGTGTGTGTGCGCGCAACGATAATAAAATGGCTATTTAATACACGAAATCTCGCACAGAGACTCCTCATTACATACTTTCAAGACACTTTAGTTCATCGAGAAGGATATTTCGATGATGATAACGTTTATAACGAGCGTGTTATTGATACAAACGAATGAAAAATATCGCAATAATAGACCGGAACATTTTCATATCGTGTGAATGGAGATTAGTCGGATATTTCGATGAAACAAATTTTCCGGCGGATCTCTCGTCGACAAGTAGTCCGATGATCGCGATAACGGATAAATATATAGACATACGTACAGGTGTTGCCGCGTGCCCAATGTTGGGCCTGAGTCCCCTGGATGATGGCCGTCACCGACATCATCGGTTTCTCCTTCTTCATCATCTTGCTCGGCTTGCCCGTTCTACTTTCACTCGTCACCGTGAACCGATTTGTTCAACGACTCTCTCTCTTTCACAGTTTCTTTCTTCCCCTACACCCCCGGAAACACACCAACCACCCCGTCGTAATTTATTTCTCTCAAGCGGAAGCCTGTCGCGTCATTTCGTCTTCTACTGGTCCACCTGCCGCTCCTTCTTTTGGTAATCGATTTGGTATGGTTGCTCACACTGCACTTCTTTGGTACGTTAGTGATCGACCGCAGTTATTTTACTATTCTCTACGGTTAGAAGAGTGATATTTCAGGAGCGGGAAGGCGGCGCAATTCTAGCGGACGCGAGAAGTATCCTACGTTGAAAATGTTCGAATCCCATGACGTTTACCGATAAGTAGCTTGTAAACATACACTCCCTTGTGTCACAAATCACGCATTATGACAACGGCGACAAGAAAGAGAGCGTTGATAAATGCGCGATTTATTCCGATTTCGGTGAGTTATCCCTCGACTTTTATCGCCGTTTACCGCATTCTGCGGTTTTGAACTTATCGAAGGCATAATAATTATTTTTCATCTTGCCGAATCCAACGTGTTTAAAGTGGTCGCGCGATTGGTCGGACGGATGATCTCGACGAATATATTCGAGAAACATCGCCTTAAGTGTGGCAAGCGTGACGCGTGCAATTAGTCACGGGTGTAGGCAGCGCTTGAATTTTTACCGTGGCCCGTCTTTCTTCATCGATCAAATTATCGGATCGATTAATGCGCACTCGTATTTGCGCGTTGCTCGAGTAATGCTCGCTGCATGTAAAAGCGGTTGAAAGCGTAACTCTTTCGGGGCAATGTGGACTCGCGCGAATGAAACTGCAGAAAGGCAAGAGTGGGGGCGGCGAAGATCAAAAGTCCGCAGACGGTCGTATTTTGCGCGTTTAAGAGAAAGCCCTTTCGTGAGGTCGCCGCACGGTCGTCCCACGGGAATGCCCTCCCCCGCAGACGATCATTCGCTCGCGCAAAAGTCGGCCGACAGGTGCGATATTTTTGAGATGCGCTCGTAAGGGTTTATTATAAAAAGCGAACTGTTGTTCCAGACAGCTAAAAGCGCTTCGCGTCGACAAGGGGCTCTCTAAAAATATTTATCGTCGGCTTTTATACAGTTTCTCGAAATAAACCGATCGTTTCGCGACGACCTTGACGCGCGCGCAGGAAATGCGCTCGGCCGGACGCGCTTACGTAACGCGCGAAATGCACGACCAAGGGTCCTTGCTAATTCCCGACAATTGCATCGAAAGCAGGTGGCCGATCCTTCCTCGTGCGTTTGTTCGATCGTGGGCGGCCAGATCGCGCGACAATCGTTAATGCCCCGAGGTTAAAGTTCAAGGTTAACGCCAAGACTGCGCCCACGCTATAGGCGGATCGATATGTACCGGGTGCTGTATGAAAGCTGCGCGATGAATCAAACGGACGAGATGCGATATTTCGAATTACAAATATTGCCGATCGAATCAACCGAGAAATATCTAACTTTGCAATCAAGACAGATATCCAAATTTTCTTGTATTGCATTCCGATCGAATGACATACGATGAAATCCCGAGAGAAAAATCCTCTCTCGCATTATCAACACGTTCACTCACTGAGATAGAGTGACGCAGGCGGGCATGATCGATGAACGTTATTATAGAGAGGGGATATTGATCGGCACGTTAATTCTGCACGGGTCAACGACAAAAATATGCCGCCGTTATATGAGGAGGGGGCGCTGTATTTTACGCATGACGCGCGCGCGATAGACACGATCTCTTTCATGCGCCGCCAATGTGATGCAGATTTGCTCGATTGAATCGCTCTCGTCCACTGAATAGCGCGAGAGGATTTATGTTACCGGAATAAGTCGGTATTACACGCGTGAATGATTTCTATACAAACGTGATGTATATTTACGGTCGTCGGATAAAACGAGAAAATTTTCTACGTCGTAATTTCGCGTTTGTTCACATCACGACACGCGGACATTGTCTCGATTCTCCCAAATATCGCGAAAATCCGTCGTTCCTCACGTGAATATAATAATAGACGAAAACGGGACTTTGAACCGATATTCTCGTCGTTGAGCGTAATTTTTGAGCTCGCTTGTTGTCACGAATGTCACGGCATTTCGGGCATTTCACACACTGATGGTGAACAAGCGCGCGTCGTCCGATACTTTATGTGTCATCTCGGAGCATTGATTTTTCACAATGAGAGCCCGTACGTATGCTGTTGTCCGCGCGCGCGGGACAGTTTATTGAATGTTAAACAATCGCGTACAGCAGACGAGAGACAGCAGACGACGATGAATCGTTATGCGCGCGCAAACGTTCGTAAATCGAGGAGCGTTTTGTATTGCACCAGACCATCTGTCGTGCACGGAGGAATTTTCGGGGGATATTGGAAGATAAAAAGAGGAAAAAGAAATTGTGTCGGCCATTTTTTTCAATTAATAGAACGAAAATCTCTTTCATCTTGATATATTATTCTCAAGAGACTAATCGACTAATCGTTAAATGAGAGATTGTAATCGTAAAAAAAAAGAGGCGGAACGGAATATAGAATTTCCGTGGCACGTGCATTCAGTCGCGCAATAGACGCCACTATGTCCCCGCTAGAGAAGTCATTGCGCTGTCGTTACACGGGTTCAAGTATAGCACGTGACGACACTTGCTAAGATCACCGACACGCTGAAAGCACGACGATTCGTTGGCGGCGATGACTCTTGGCACAGCAAGACTGTCAGTGGCGGATCAGGGCCGCGGATTGAGCAAGCTTTTAAACGACATCGTTTCCAACTACCATCGAAATAAACAACCTGACGCGAAGAAAGAAGATGAACGCGCTTCGGGAGTTACGTCGGAGACGCAACCAATATCGTTTGCTCTCTCTCTCTCTCTCTCTCTCTGTGTACGGTAAGCTGCTATTTTCGCGCCATCGGTCGCGATCGTTAAATTTAGTTTGGGATTATTTCGAGACAAACTTCCGCATATTAGAGAAAAGTGTGCGCGATCGGAAGAAAAAAAGAGCCTTGCCTCGTCAATTCGCGACTCGCTCGACCCGGCCGCCACCGTCGCCATATAGCCGCACAGCTGAAGCCGCCGTTTATCGATCTCTCGCGTCGCCGAGGGCATCGGGCGGCCGCGCGCAGCCTTCGCGATGGTCCGCGAAGGTCGCGAAAACTCTCCCGAAGGACGAGCATGGATGCGGCCACCGGCCCCGGGATGCACCGCGTAAACACTCATCGGAAACGCACGGTGGTGATTTATCGATCGACGCCTCGTACTACATCATGTCTCGGGCATGCTTTGTATGATGCTAACTTACCGAGCGATTAATTCGAGGAAAAGGAAAATATTGTTCAACCTTTGTGGAGAATATTTCGAGGTAGGTAGGTAGGGAGATGAGCTATTCTTCTTGCCGATAAATCCGATTATAATCTATCAAACCGATTCTATTCGGGTTTTTTATTTCCACCATATAGAGGTGACCACGAGCAAACAGCGATTAGTGTTGTTGGTTAGCACGAGGATGTCTCGATTTAATCTAAAATTTTGATTCAAGGGTTCATTGAAAACTACGAGGTTCTCTCTCGGAATTATAAATAAATGAATTTCCAATAGAAGCTCACAGTGTTGGTCTTTTCTTACTTCGAAATTTGGTGAGACCAGTAAATTCGGAAGCGGATTAAACAAACGATGACGAATATCTTTATTACATTAATTTGCGATTTTTCGTTTCACAAGACAGTCGCTGTGAATGGCAAGATGAAAACAAAAAAGAAAACTCGCAACTTGGTAGACCCTTGGTGTATGTGCGGCGGAAAACACACCCCGGGGAGCACAAATCTAGCCTCTCTATGCCGCGTCATTGCAAAATTCCTCCGAGTGCAACGTTAAGAAAGGGTTAACCAACTTGACGAAGCCTTCGCCTTGCCGGCGATGCGCCGTCAGCGACGAAAATAAGCAACACAACGTCCGAGCAGAGAGGAAGGGAGAAGAGGAGTTCGCGTGAGATTTGGCAGCAGAGTTCGGAGTCCGCGCGAATCTTGGTGCCGCGACGTCTCTCGTTGCTAATTTCACACGACAACAAATCGCTCTGTTTGCTGCACCAACAGAGAGAGAGAGGGAGAAAGGGCGGTCTTCTCGAATTTCGAGAGCAAACAAACGCTTACGGCAGGTTTTACACTATTGCGATGCACCACAATCACACAAGCATACACCCACTTTTTAAAAGTCGAAACCATCTGAAATTCCGGCAAACGCCGTGGGATTCTTTCCTCGCGTCGCGCCGACGGTATTCCACGCGCTTTCGTCTCGCCGCCGACGTTGTTGTCGCGTCACGAGGACGTGAAAAGTAAAGCCATCGCGCACTTGGTGATGCACTTCTGCGGGAGGAAGAAGGGAAAGAGAATTCGTGACGCGACCCGGTCAGAGAGGAGGGCAGAGAGAGGACAAATGAGGTAGGAAAGAAGGGATGCGAATAAACGACGAGAGAAAGAGAATGTGTAAAGTAGTTGCACAGCGGAAAGAGAAAGAGAGCAGCGATACCTCTCGCGCGTACCCGAACGACCCGATTCACCGACTGACTGACTCAATGACTGACTGACTCGGAGATGCACGGCGCTAAAGGCGACTGAGCGCTAGCCGGCCGGTCTGGCTCGTTGCATGTGAGCGTGCAGCTCCCAGACGAGAGGGGAGAGGTCGGAGGGCGCGGCAGGGAGGGAGGAGGGGGAGAATGCAGGAGGGGGGATGCGGAGAATGCGAGGAGGAGTCGGCGAACGAAAGAGGAGGGAGCAGCGAAGAGGGGTTAGGAGTGCAACAAAGTCCCGCCCGGCGTTTCCACTTGCACTTTTGTTGTACGACGCGCAACGAGGGAAAGGACGAGAATACCTCTTTTTTTCTCTCTCTCTCTCTCTCTCTCTCTCTCTTTGTCAAGCTGCCGGATTTTTATCGATAATTACAATGCGCGAGAGCCCCGCTAATTTCTCGAGGTAGTTGCGACAAAATTCTCCGATTGAAGAACGAGACGTGAGGTGTGGAATGAAGATATCCTTCCTTTCACGAGCGATTCACGATTTTTCTTGTTTTCAATGCGACAGAACGTCATAAAGGCGACGCGTATTACGTGGAATAATTCCCATTATGCAAGACGAATATCTCATTCTCTGCAAACCGCAGAGAGCAATTTTGCGAGCATCGACATTAAAGGTGAAACGATCGGAGCTTCCTTTCGCGACTCATTAGGTGCAACCGCAATGATTATTATTATGCCGAACGACGGATGCTCTTAATGACTTTTTGAACGCGAACCCGCACAAAGACTCCAGCTGACGAAATAAAAATAAGATGAAAAAAGCGAAAATCACGGTGAGAACTCACCGGTAGAAGCCCGACCTTTCACGAGCTATTCGTGGTGGATTTACGAGCACGGTCATTCGAATCGATGAGAGAACGTGCACCGCGACGATGATGGAAACACAACCTTACTGTTCGAGGTCTTGTATATGCCGCGCCGATGGATAGGGAAGGACGAAAGATCTCGGTTCAAGGAAAGAACGTGCAACGAGAGAGAGAGAGAGAGAGAGGAGACGAAAAAGAAGAACGAACCAGGGAAAGAAAAAGAGAGAGGGACGGGCAAGTGGAAAGATAGAGCTTGCGCCGCCACTGTGGAGCTTAGGAGTCAAGTTCTAGTGCACGGCCGAAACGGGAGAGTCGACTACCTCCTTTCCCGCGACCCCACCATCAGGGGCCCGGAGGGAGGGAAGCGCCGCTTTGAAGTGGTAGGGAAAAGAGTGAGAGAAGGGAGAGACTTGAGGGATAGACGAGTAGGAGGGCTTGCACGGCGCGTTTTGCAATGTTGAGCGTGCGCGCGAGCCCTCCTCTTGCATGGGGATTCTACCAGGTGTGACCGAAATTTGCGCCGGCGGAGCGAGCGAGCGTGCGGATAATAGGGAATACGATAAAGAGGTGCGCGCAAGCGTGTGTATACTTGTATGTAGGAACGCGTGTGAGGACGGTTCGATTGGAGACTTTTTTTTTTACCTTTCTCTCCGAAGGAGAGAGAGAGAGAGAGAGAGAGAATCGTCATTAATATCTTTCACGATTTCGGGTTTTTCAAACGCATTTAGATTGCACCGTGATGACGAATGCAAAATGACCTTTCAAACGCAGGCAATCGTACAAAATAACTTTGCTGCTGTAGCGAAACCATCTATCAAATGTAATTATTGCCATAACCAAATTAGCAAATTATTTGTAACCTGAGCAGAAACAGTTTTGTTTCTCCAGGATAGAAAATATTCCGTTGAGTGAATTTGCCCATAGGATACATTAATTTACTGTTGGAACAAAATAGCGTTTTGTTACATTCACTAATTTGTTCATACAATAAAACAATTTATAGATTCAGCAAATATATCCAGCAATTAGTATTCTAAATAAATCGTTTTGCCATCCACATAGTAACTGATAGATTTTACTGCAACGATATAAAATTTTCCAACAAATGATTTTCTTTCCGTGTAATCACGGTGTCAATTTGGTCGCGTCATAAGCGTTACGTGTGTCGCGATTATCTGGACGATCGATGAAAATAGCTGAGAACTCAGTCCAGTAATAAGAGCTCAGATCGATCGCGAATAATACGGTAAACTCGTTTAATTGACAGACCTCATTCTATCTAAGCTCGGCAAACGCGCCTATAATATTATAGAATATGTGCATCCTGTATCTCGTCCGCGACTACTAATATTTAGATATGCGATAGTTGATAGGCACACACATGTATAGGGTGTCCCAACAGGGACAAACCTCGTGAGAACGTACAACACAGTGAGATGAAAAAAGCCATTTTGCTAACAACACGTAAAATTGCGAATTATTAAAAATTACTGTGTATAGAGGTTTCTTTAATTAATAATCCAAAAATTACGAAAGTACGAAAGTTGTTACTCGGAGATGCACGGCGCTAAAGGCGACTGAGCGCTAGCCGGCCGTGTATGGTATCATGAGGGTCACTTTCTCTTTAGTTTTTATCACAATGGACAAAAATAAAGAATAATAAATTTATCGAATATGCCTAATATCTTGCTATATTTCCATCTTACGTACTCCCACTCAAAGAAAACATTTATAAATAGTTGTTTCTTCATTAATATGTAGCACGTTTGGTGGAAAAATATAGTATATTTACTCATATCCGAGACTTACTAGAAACTGAGAATAAACAATTTTGTTAGAAAAACGTCGTTCACTCGTTCGCAATAAACGATCTCACCGTTCCAAGGAAATATACGACAAAGAATACTCTTTCAATGGGCCACCAACTTGCTCCTAACAATTTCGCATTCCTACCGAACACGTAAAATGCTCTCTCTCTCTTTCCTTAATAATAATTTAAAAAATATTGAAATATATTCATACGTTACGCAAACAACATATTTGCATGTATTTCTTCGGATGTGTTTGTACAGTCCAACAGTTTCTTTTCTTTTGCACTTCTAACGAAAAACCGAAAAACGTTCATAACTTATAAAAAAATTACCGATACTTGCATTATATTGCGCGAACTTAAAGAGCATCTTCGCGCGACTGGTTAGCGAAAAAGGACTCACAGGATGAAACACGTGTCACGAAGAGCAACCTGCGCCACACCTGTTTCGATACCTCCATGATAAAGTTCGCCATGGCAACATCCTAGGCATGCCCGTTGTTCTCGTGAGAGAGAGAGAGAGAGAGAGAGAGCTCAATTTTAAGTTGCCGCCCGCTTCGTTGCCTGTAACATTCGTGCTCGAAAAAAACCTGTGTTTGCAAAACCGCAAACAACATTACCGGCCGACGAGTTATCTATGTATTTGCATAAAGAACTAACTCGTGAAGTATCGTCGCACAAGAGATCGAACAATCTACGGCTCAGCAGGACTTCGTATATTCAAAACGAGGGATCTTGAGGGATACGAGACCGTGAGAAAATTTGTCAGTAAAAGGATTGTCAAAATGAGAGATCGTTGAATAAAAAAAAAAAATGCTTTACGCAGGAGATATTAGATATTTGAGTATATTAATACATACAATAACTTGACTATCGATTATTAACATATTTCTGTCTATTCATTCAGCAGAAAACGATATTCAGCGTTACCTAACACTGGTGATGCATCTCTAACGCTAAGCTGTAGAGGAAGTTTGTCGTCGGTTTTTGCATTGTCGACTGCAGGCCAGCGTGTTTGGCCCATATGCCGGCGAACCGACACTGCACCACGACACATCTACAACGCTCATCACGCGAGGAAACTACCATCACCACTACCAACAACGTCATCAATAGAGACTGTTCTTGCGTGCGTGCTCGTGAGTGGTTGTCAAGGTTAGCCACCTACTCGCCGCAGCGGGCCTGTGCACTCCCCAGTGCATGCGAGCCGTCTTTCCAGCTTTAAAGTTTATTACGTGTTCTCGCAAAGAACCGAAGGCTCGTCGTCGTATGACTTTATAAAGGCAGACGCGATTAAATGTGCAATTCGCTGGCTCGCTCCTCCTTAGCGTTGTTCCGCGTGCGTTGACCTTATTCTCGCGAAATTCTGGGTCGCCGTCTTCTTACGCACCGAGGTTACCGTGGACGCTTATCTTGCGACGTTACGCGATCATTCTGAGCAGCGAACTGCTTTACCGTTGTTATCTAATTATTTTCCTCGGGGGAAGGGTGTTTCAAAATATTTCGATGCCCAAACCTTAACGAACAGTCTCCGGATTACGAATGAATAATCTCATCGTAACGAAAACACGGGTAGTTTCGAACGTGCCTGCGATTTCGATAATTTCTAACGTTGCGAATAGATGGGCGTGCATCATCACGCGTGATTTTCGATCGACGCGCGCAAGATCCAACTGCATACGAGAGACCGCAAGTTTTTTGCGAGCGCAGCAGCAGGACGAGGAAAGGTTAACTGGACTGGCCGATATTCCGTTTACGCATTCTTCGTCGGAACTGGTTTCGCCGTCGTCGTCGTCGTCCGAGAGTCGATTTTCTCTACGGCCCCTAGAGAGCGAGATCAGCAAATGCGAACAGAAGCGAAATTTGAGATTTCCGTGTTCAATGCACCTTCTCTTTCTTTCAACTCACCCCGCTGCACACTTCCATGTTGAAATGCCTTCTTTTACGTCGCAAGATAAACCTCTTTCCAGGAAAATATTAAGTATCAGGTTGGTCTGAATCATTGAGAGTTCAACGAGCGTCTTTCTTCCGTTTCGTCCGAGGATAGCACACACTGAATGACGCCGTGTTCGCATCTCCTCGGCAACATAAACGAGTTTTCGCGCCCCGACCGAGTCGTCTCAGAGAGGAAGGCTCGATCGAGCCTTCTATTACCAACGAGGATATTCCCGGCAAACACTCCAGTCTCGAGCGAATAACTTCGAAAGCAAATTTTTTAGGAATCCTCATCGAATGTACCGCGGGAAAACACAGCTTTGTACAGCTCGCGGTAATATCTCGTAGGAAAGAAGGAAACAATATCGTGTAACGAGCCGCGACAGATGTTACTGATAGCATTCTTCTTCTTCCTCCTCCTCTGAAAATCTTGCCTCGGAATCGCTCCACTTTTTATTTCGCAGATTTAAAACTTCCTGCATTTATGTATACCCCGCGCGTTCGCCGTATGCTACGACGGGGCCGACACAAAAGTGTGGCGGGCTGCCTTGAATCGCGAAACTGCACGAATCGTTAGCCGGGGCGAGGAAGAAGATGACGACGAGGAAAGTTCCCAAGGAGAGAGGAGAGTCTGAGAGCGAAGCAGCTGTTTCGCCTGGTCCGGTACAATGCAAAATTCGACCTCTAATTCTAAAGCGGTTCGCCAATCAGCCGCGTCATTGTTCGCTAGTGAAAGCTCGCGATTTTTAGGGGGCTAATCGTTCCATGAATCCTAATGAGCGACTTTGGAAGGAAGAAAGAAGAGGGGGGACGCAAGAAAAAAAAAATTCCGAGAACAACGACGAGAAGAGGTTCAATGGAGCCAAATGAATCTCGCGCATTGGTGCCGAGAGAGCGCGTCTGTGATTATAAAACCGAATAATTCCGTATACGATTATTGCTTACGATAATGCCATCTCGAATTATATTACGAGTCTCTACGGAGCGAAAGGACGTGTGAGAATCTTATAAGAAACAAACGAAATTCACACCGGACGAGAAGCTGGAAGGAAGACGCCGTGGATCGCAATATATCGCTGTTCCAACACGTCGCGTTTATCAGACGCACGATTTCAGGCGTCAGAAACAGTCGCGACCGACCTCGAGTACGTCGGTTGCGCTAACGCGATCACGCGCACGCATGTAGCTGCCACGCTATAAATAATGCTCCTCCACGACAAAACGGATGATCAATCGGGTGTAGGTGTAGGGAAGGAGGACGCGAGCGAGGGAGGGAACGAACGAGCAAGAGGGGAAAGAACAGTCAAGGACGATGTACGTGACCGTCGCATTGCGACGACGGATTCTGTTGAAGATCCTGAAATTCCACGGCCGAGAGAAGATGCGTTGTCGTGTTTATAGGTGACGTATAAATAGTACGTTCACCCGACGAATCTCCCTCGCTCGTTGGGTCTGGAATGCGTTTATTTCGCGGGTGAATCTCGTGGCTGAAATATGAGTAGCGTAATATCTCGCGCACGGATCATCGTAAATCTTTCGACGATCTTCCGATCAATCGACAATTTATTGATTTGAATCAATTGCAAACGGCGGTTACGAAGGAAAATCGGACCGACGACTGGGTAATTTTGCTGATTGATATCGACATGCTGTGTTACATGCGCCTAAAAAGTGTCTAATGAAATGTCGAAATAAAGTTGATTTCGCGATAATAAAAAGCGAAAATTTATCCCATTCTGTTAATTAACGCGCGCCTTTATTAATTGCACACGCGGCTGCATATTGAGGACAATGTTATATCGCGCGATACGCTTTTGTTTCCTTTTTTTTCTTAGGTTAAAAATAGTAACGTGGCACACTCTTATCTGTGTGAACAAACATGCGCGTGAGGTATGTGTCTCATTATATTATATCGCTCTTCACACCGAAATGCGAACGATGAATGTAATGAGGCTGCGGAGAGAGATAAGAGTCGTCTCTACTTATCGACTTCTTTCTCCCGGTACGATAGCCTTCGGAGAACAACTGCCGACATCTTAAATGTTCTCATTTATTTACAAAACAAACAAAATGGTCTAAAGTTACTCGCTCGCGGAAGAAGCGTCCTGGGGAAACCCTTTGGGCAACGATAAGCAAAAATATGCATTCGGAGCTTCGTAAACTCTCAAGACGTTTTCGATTCTTCAAATTTCCCGCCGTTCACATCTCGCGAAGACGACAAAATTCCTTTCCCGTCTTATCGCCTCCCGGTTTCCCTGCGAACCTTGGCCGAGTTAAAGATACCGCGAAGCACTGGTCGCTCCGCGAAGAGCGCGGAATCGTGTGCGATCTACCTAAAAATTAGTATTATTCCTCGTTTCCCACGACGGGAGTAATCTATCGCTGCGGGCGAGTGTAATTACACGGCATAACGGCGATATCTCTTCGAATCTCAAAATATAAATTTTCCTAAAAACCTGACCGAAATTTTTCTTATGGTTTTCCTATACTTTAATTGATCCTAGAAATATCCTTCCTTTTCATCGTTTTCATGAAAGCCGCGCTAATCACATAGAGATGGTATGAAGTCTTAAAGAAATGATGAATAATCAGCCAAAAAGCAACTACTTACGTGTACAACAAAGGAGTATAACAGGAAGGTGTTCCACGTGATAACTAGTATACATAGACGTTGTGTTACTCACAAGAGAGAACGAATGTTGACAAACTGAATGCGATAAGTGCAAACGTATAATGTAATATTATGTTTTACTACTGACGTAAAACTCCCTATCGCGACTAAGCTCCGTAAGCGTCGGTAGAAAATTCGAGGGTATAGTCCTTGCGTCACATTTATACGCGGAGAAAATCCGCACTTGACCCGATTTCGGGCACGCGTGATCATTCTCTCACCCGCCCACTGTAGGGGAAAAGCTCCCCCCCCCCTCTGCACGAGATGCATTTCAGTCAGAAATTACATCGTGCGGCCGGCCTTGACATTCCCACCGCGCGCGATCGGCATAAATGAAACCCCGTCACGTAAAACCGCAGCTGCGGTATAAACGACGTAAAGAACCGATCCGACCGAACTACCTCGTAAAGTTTGTCGCCTGCCAGAATATACGGTGTTTATCCGGAAACGATCGTCGCGCTGTTTCAACGCGCGCTAATCCAGATGAATCGATTTCAGCTCCGATTCGTCGTACTTCTTAGGCACACTCCCCCAATTAGCGATAACTCTGTAAAGTTAATGCGCCTTCGTTACGCCCGGTTAAAATAGATCGATTGCCCTTATTCATCAAGCTACGATCGCATTATTTTATTTCAACGAAAATTATTATCTCGATCAACGATATAGAGCATTGTTCTCTCTATTAATAACGAAAGTTTTCGCACAACAATCGAAAAATGCATATTATAAAAGTGCGTTAAACCAATGTCAAACAAAGTATATTTGTAGAGGCACGTGTAATTTCCCAAATTTTGTCCTCTTCCATACAAAATACTTTTACTTGCATAATTTCTCTATTTTTCCGACAATTTTTCCCAGAAGATGGCAAGACGTGTCGTGCGGTAATAAAAATAATACACGTTGATTTCGCGAGCGAGTGAAATGTGTATTGAGGGAATAAGTCACACGAGTCAGAGAGAGAGAGAGAGAGAGAGAGAAGAAACGTGATTAAGAGAACCTGTTGGGTGAAAAAGTGAGAGAATATATATAGGTCGACACGTTTTCCCAACTCGTTGAAAATTTTCCACTCCGGGAATGCAGCAGCCGAATGCAGCAACCGGATAAATAGAAGATTCCGTGTACAAAAACTACAATGCTTCGCGCGTAATTCCGAATATGATCGCTACTTGCGATATAATTGCCGCGATTAATCCAAGTGTCTTTGAAAACGACTTGAAAGAAATGCACGTTATCATGGCGTATCATTCGTCTCAACGAGACAGATCGCCGAGATAGCCGAATACGATTGCCATCCAAGTTTGCGTCCGTATATTTTGATAGCTACGCGCGAGAAGAGTTTATCCCTGACCCGGGCAAAACGGGAATGCGATTCGATGGCCGGGAAGCTGGGAGCGCTGGCCAGGGTACGCGCGAAAGGAGGAGGCAAGTAGGTCAGTAGGTGACTCGTGCTAAACAGTGCACAGGAGTGTCCCGACATTGACCTATATGTCTACTTTGTATGTTCCCCTCCCGTGACCTTTCCTCTCTTTTCTCTCTTATCTCCTCTCTCTCTCTCTCTCTTCCAGCATCCCCTCCAGCGATGCACTTTCCAGCCAATTGCATATAGGGTCCGCTTGCAGCGTGTCGGAGTGCACTTGCCCCACTCCACCGACGACACCCCGGCGCCGAGCCGCCCCCCGTGGTGGACGCGATCGATGCCCTACACCAAGTGACGAAACTCGGGCCAAGCGTATGCCCTCCCGAACTTGTTAACCTCCCTGGCATATTATTACCGCGCGCGATCCTCTCTTTCTCTCTTGGCTGTGTGCGCGTGGCCGACTTTTCGCATCGTCGTCGGCGCTATTACGGAAAGGCCAATTACAAAAAAAGTTTCTTTCGTCATTCTCTGGAACGGTGATCGATACATCACGGTAATCGAGAGTATCGAATTAGCGCAACTTTATAACGATGTAGATTAAAGCAAGTTGATGATGCGCAGTACCGGCATCATTTTTCTCAGCTGAATCGGTGATCTCCAAAAGTACATAATGCGCACGAAGCAAAATTCGAAAGAAAATTTTATTAATTTACCACAAAATTGTAAACACGTTTATATCACCGCCATCGACGTCTATAGAATCACGTTTCGAGATCTATATCACAACGAGGGCACCGCCCTGGTGTCTCTCATCCGGTCCTCCAACAGTTGCGCGAAACCGACGTCGTACAATCTCACCTGTCGGTGAAGCGAGTTCGTCGTCGCGGACCTTGACGGGGACAGCGATAATAAATCGTTTCGTAACGCAATCTGCGTGCGCAAGAACGTGGCGTCGTGAGTAACTACAACCTTGCAGAAATATAAATAGCGTCCGGAAGGAAAGTGCGGGAGGTGAGAGAGAGAGAGAGAGAGAGAGAGAGACAAAACCGAGGAAAAAATTTAAAATCGTGACACGAATCAGTCCTTTCTCACGCCTCGTATCATCGAGAAACGCAACCTATGCCCTGCCTGCACACGTTACGTAATGCGTTCTCTCGTGTGGGTAAAGTCGTGCTGTTGAGTCTCCTGTATTCGCGAACTTACGGTATCACGCTGTACCAATACCACGGATCACGGTGCAATGGTGGATAATAGACTTTCGTTGATGAGGCGCATCTCGGGAGAGCGAATAATATCGCGATCGTATTAGGAAAATGACGTGGGTGCGGCCGTGCGAGGAGAAATATTATTGTCGACGACTGTGTATTTTTTTAGCGTTAAATAAAAGCTGAAACAGCAAAAAAGCTGTCACGCGCACGCAACATTTGTGGTGATCATTTTCTGTTTATTTTTAAAGACAGCCGTAATACTTGAAAGCAATGCCAATAAATGTTCGTGTGAAAAATGTCAAAATCAAATCGAGACGATCACAAAATAATGTCATAAGCTACGGTACAAAAAACGCTACGTTTTCGTAATAGTTTTCCAACATGCGATGCACAAGCTACTAGCTCGAAAGCAGAGAGAGAGAGAGAGAGAGAGATCAATACGAGGTAACAGTGAGAAATTGTAATTTCGCCGTTCACGGTTGAACGTGTAGAGCGAGCTAAACGGATAAAAAATTTCCGTTGAAAACAAGTGGCTAGATCTTGCCAAATTAATTATTTAATTATTTGTTTGCCGCATATATATTCTATCTGCAATCAGTTAAGTTATGCAATTAATGTATTGTTCATCGAAATTGAGGATGCAGATGGAATATATCGAAATAATCCAATGTTATATAATACTTGAGAAAGAGTGAGAGAGGGGGGGGGGGGAATAAAAGCTTCGAAATTTTGATTCGGGCACGAATCGACGGGCTCCTTTATTGCGTTATATTTGAAATATTTTTGTCTCGCCCGCGTATCTGTTCTGTTGCGCTGGTCACGCACGTCGGCCGCGAGATTCCCCTTGTTTCTCTTTCTTTATTTCTTTCTTTCCGTCGAGTTCGCAGAGAGAGAGAGAGAGAGAGAGAGAGAGAAAGAGAGAGAGAGAGAGAGAGAATCACCGCAATGAGATTAACGTTGCAAAATACATGAAAGAATATCATATTCCGCGACGACCGACAAGTCTCCTTGCAAAAGAGTTAAGATAGCAGATTCTTCTTAACGCAAAAGTTAACGATATCCTTTGAAAGTACGATTCGCGCGGGTAGCAAAAAACACTCGAACGCATTTATATCTCGCGCTAATTTCTTATCTTCGCGGCCGGAAGGACAGCGTCGCTCCCTGATGTCACGCATACGGGCGTGCGCGTATCTCGCGTGCGTCGTCATTTCGCGATCGACAAGTAATGATACCGTCGCAATTGTCTGAAAATTATCCGTCGTTCAGCGCAATTCCGCGATCGATCGCGGCGTCTTAATCAGCAAGTACGCACGTTCTCTCATTTCTAGCCACGAGGCGATCCCGGGGAAATTTGCGTGACAGTCCTTGAGAGCCGCGCAGGATTATAAATGTACGCGCGTGATGGCGCAACCGCGTGGCGAGATATCTTAATTGCTACCCGCATGTACGCAACATGGTACGACAATGCTACAATAGTGTCGTGCGCACGAGTGAGAGGAGAAGAGAGTAACTAAATTATCAGTACGCGTTTAATTAAGCGGTCGGCCAAGGTCGTTGCAGCTTGGAAATAGTTGGCCGAATCGCTGGAAAATTGTTACCCCGGGAAAAAAATGCGTGCACTTCAGGAGGAAGCCCACGAGAAAGAAATTCGGGGCGGAAAAGTGGGAGGTGATGCCCCGAAAAGGCTGATGTGTGTGTCTCCAGCTATTCGCTTGATATCACAATTTTACAAAAATACACCGATAATTATTCCGACGGCCGCGTATCGATAAGTAATGACGTTGAATTATTCAAATATTGTCCGATTGACTTTCTCGTGGCGCGAATAATTATAATTCGAACGTTTAGATAGTCGCGTTAGAAAAACTGTCGAAACATCGCATAAACGGTTAAAACGCGCCCAACACAGCCTAAATCACCATTCGTTGTAAAAGTTTGTTAGTTAATTCGAGATTTCCGTCAATTGCAAAAGACATTTATCCGTCGAATATTCACAACGCCTGACAATTTATCCGGGCGAGCTGTTTCGTCCGCTAGAGAGGAGGTAAATTTGTCTCTTTTATGATCGTTTACTCATCATCATTCGCGTTCAACATTATTCCACGTCACCAGGCCGGGAATAATAATTTCACGGCCATTAAACGCGTGGGAGGTTTTTACAGGTCGGCGCAAGAGACCCGCATCGACCTCGCATTCGATAAGTCAACGGCGGAGTATCTGCGTTTTCTGCATTTTAAAAATAGACATCGACCCAGGTGTGACTTTCTCGCGAACGGGGTTGTATCGAAAATATCTTCGCGTCGGGCGAGCGTTCGCCTTCAGCCGTGCGAGAAGCCGCGAAGTCTAGCGACGCGTGAATAATCGCGACCTTCGCAGCCTATCGTATAGTAGGTGTGTCCAATGTCACTGGGTCGGCGCATTCGAGAAACTGGCCAACAATACGGTGCAACAATTGCGCGACGCGATTGCGTAATTACGCTTCGCTGGAGCGCGATCCACGATCAATAAACTCGTCCGTGCACCCGAATGTGCGTCTAAGTAGGAGCAAAGAGCAGCAAGAAACTGTGTTTTTCCTCTTCATTCATAATTCATTTTTCTCGTGTTATTCCGCGCGAGGTCTAAGGCGCGACATTTGTTCGTCGACGCGTCCGAACCAAGTAAGCCAAATTTTCGCCCACGCCGCCATTCAGAAAAGCCGACGACATTTATAACCGCAGGACGTCCTGGCCGATACGACGAATATCTAAATAGAGAATGCCCACGCTGCGAAATTCTATCTTGTTGTTAATTGGCGGGTTGTAACGACCCAAGTGATGCACACCTTAATGACGACGCCCTTTTCAACGAGATCTTTTTGTTTACAGAGTAACTGCTGCTCGAAAATTGACACGTTCGTTCGACGGATGGCCAAAAAAGAAAGAGAGAGGAAAAAAAGGTTTGCGTAGGATAATGTAAATTTCTTTAAACGATTACAATAATAATAGAGATGCACACTCGAAAATTTCACTGCTATTTCTCCGACAAAGAATTCGCGATGCTCGAGACCCTGAACCGCACGCGGTGAAGTAAAACGTGTTGGAGGAGCTAGGAGGATAACAGGAGCACAACGTATAAGGCATCGCAGTGCACCGTGCAGGACAGCGTTGCGAAGCGGGAGCGAGCGAGAGAGAACGGGAGATCGCCGAAGGAGACGGATAGAGAAAAGGAGGGGCGGGGAGAAGAGGGAGGAACAGCGTGTGGCTCGTCCTTGGACTTATATAACGAGGAAGAGACCAACAGGGAGAAGAGAGAAGAGAACAAAACGCCACGGATGGAGTGCGTGGATTAAAAATGAAGGGCTGTTGCTGCCACGTGGACCTGCAGGACAAAGGAATTTCGTGGGTCCTCTTGCCCCAAGCTAAAGTGCTAACATTTTTTACACCTCTCTCTCTCTCTCTCTCTCTCTTCGTCAAAAAGGTGCTTTAATTCCGCTTTGCCACATATTTAATCTCGTCTGTATCAATTGTAACAGGATCAAATTATCTAAGAGATCATATATTTTGTTAACACATGATCGTAATGTCGTCATCTAGACGCAAGGATCATCGGGAGCACATGAAGGCGACGAATCGCACAGGAGGTGAAACGAAAGATGGGTGTTGAGCACATTGAAGAAAATGATATTATTTGCATAAGTGTAATTAATCTTTTTTTAATTAAGTAAAGCTGTTTTTATGAAATCTCATTACATATGGCACTACTGAGATGATTGCATATAAAATAATTCAGATGTGTGAGTCTTTTAATACGCGCGATAATATACGATTTATAATCCGGATTTCTCTGATACGGGAGAGTTGCATAAACTAATTTTGAGATAATTATTAATTTCACGTCGCGAACGACGACGCGAATTATCTCACGGGTAATTGGTTATCCTTGATGTTGGCGCGAGAGAAAAGCAATAAGAGACGACGTCGGTATGCGTAAAGAAAAAAGAGCGGTGGGAAAGAGGAGAGTCGCGACCGTGATCTCTCGCGGAATGAATGCAGAAAGGTCGGGTCACCGCGCCAAACTTGGAAGCGCAATTTACTCTCGTGCGAGACAGGCAATTTATACGCTCTCCTAACAAACATTGGAATATTCGGCAGACTTTACAATTTAACATCCCTGTTGAATCCAGTAGAGGATACGGGAGGGGGCTGGCAAAAGATATCAAGTTTGCTGAACGGGCGAAGAAATATTTTCCAAAGCAGTTATGATCGAAATATTTGTCGCGGCGACAAATGTGACGATCGATTTTCCACACCAGTTTTCAAAATGGTCGCCATCTCGTGTATCTTAGCATTTTTTGGTAAACCTGTTGAAAATCGCGCAAAAATCTCGATATTCGGCTAAACATGGCCCTCCCCATAATAGTACGTTATTTGTGATCCGCCATAACCTACGATGGTAGGCGATTTCGAAGAGAGAATCGCGAATGATAAAAAAACACATTATATTCTAACCTTGTGTCAATTTTCCGCGAGGGGCACCTCGCCGAAGATAGTTACAGATCTTTCGCATCTCGATTTAGCGAGCGGAGCCACGGCTGCATCCGGACGACCGCGCGAGGGTTGAATGGCGACGATGCAGGAGGGTTAATTCGATGCTGCTTGAGGTAGGGCGCGCACGAGCGGTCGGCAGGTGTCGCCACGACCCGGCATGGCCGCAGCTGTCCGCGCGGTCAGGCGATAATAATTCTCACGTGTGCGTTGTCAAACGTGACTCCGATACACGCTCTATGTAGGTTAAAGACACGGCGTTGCGCAACGCTCGTAAGCTAAACCACCTCTCCTGGACGTCTCTCTGCTACTCTCACCAGCGCGCGCGCGCGCGCGCGCGGATTTCTCGTCGACAGATTTTCCACGTGCCGATATGATCGCTCTCCTCCTCGCGCACCCGAGGCGACATCGGGGAGAAAGGGACGACGTACAGTCGCGGCCAAAAGCATGTCGCGTGACATATATTCGATCGACGGCGATTTTCGCGAAAGACAGGCACAATGTCCGGATCGGCCGAAACCGCTCACGAACGCGGTCACTGAACCAGTTCCGTTTCGACCCTGACACTGCCATTGCCCCCCGTGATTTGTGTCAGAGGCTCAATATTGCTGCGCCAACATCCTACCAAGTTCTCACTTACCCCTCTCGGCTGACTCCATCGTCGAACGGGGATGCGCGCGATGCCCGGACGACTAGCCGACCTGGGCGTGAAACGGCGGCACGGGTCGCACGTGGAGAGTCCCGCTCGTGGCTCACGGTGGCGGCTGGCTCAGCTCGAAATTTCTCACCACGGTATAAACATGGCCGGCCGCGCGTTCGCTCGCACGGCTTGTCACAATCACGGTGGGGGGTCGTTGAACCTATCCGTGAATGCGAGACGGCGTCGCGGAAGGGCACCGACAGCGCGTACTTTTTTTCGGGCTTGCAAACGGCGTTGCACCGCGGCTCCGGTGGGCGCGACCTAAAAATAGATCACGATTTCGGCGATTGTTTTGACTAATAACGCGCTTTGCAACCTACTCGCCAGCGGCGCTACTGGGCGGCCCGCCGGCAGCGCCACGCGAGAACTTTCCGTTCGTTATGGCCGATATCAAGCAGGCTCTCAGAAAGCTGGATTTTCCTTACTGCGCCAGAGAAGCTCTGTGCAGAATCGGTATGATTAAACCGCGACGTTATCGCGAAGCCAACTATAGTAAAACTGTTTTCTATTTTCAAGAGATACTCTGCTGCAGACCTGGCAAGCAGGTGGATCTACAGATGGATCTGATATCGGAATTTGTATTCGGAGAGCTGGACAAGCGAAAGAAACGCAACATGACCATGGCGATACAGGAGCTGCAATTGATAGAGATTCTCAGCGATTTCTTCCAAAGTCCAGGTGGTAGTCCAGCGGTACGCAATGCCCTCTTTCTGTCGCTCTTCCCAGCGGACAGTCCTAGATACAAGACTTTAGGTTACTTGGTTTCCTTGGCCATTGCCACGCAAAATAAAGCGGTCCTCAACGCAGCTGGCATCTGGATGCAGCAGTTGGGTTCTGCCTCGTCGCAGAGCGTCGGGCTGGCGAGACATGTGCTCGACGACTATCTCGTTCTCACTC
The DNA here is from genome assembly GCF_001313825.1 of Dinoponera quadriceps. Classification (NCBI taxonomy): domain Eukaryota; kingdom Metazoa; phylum Arthropoda; class Insecta; order Hymenoptera; family Formicidae; genus Dinoponera; species Dinoponera quadriceps. The sequence goes on along the minus strand of NW_014554579.1, from coordinate 42,383 downwards.
CGAGATCTATCGACAAACTGAAGCAGCTGCCCGTACTCGCGCCACATTTTACCGCCAATTTGCTGACTGCGATAGGTGAGGTTTACGAGGACAAGGATCCACCCACCGAGTTGCTTGGATTAGTAGGCGAGTGGATCGATGAGAATTCGGGTTTACTGTTGACCCCTCTGATGGATAATCCAGCGCTGCCTACCGGTGGAATCCCGATGACACCGATAACACCTATAGCTGGTTTGTTTAGGTATATCGCGACCACAACACAACCGGACGACCGATTGATGACCGAATTCCTCCGTAGATGGTGTATATTGAGTCCTCTGCGAAACGACGGACCGCAACGAGAGGAATCGCGAAAATTCTATTCGAAGGTCCAACAGTTGCTCATGGACTCGGTGTTGAGACTGAAGAACAACGGTAGCAACAAGCACGCGATATCGGCGCAACATCTGGCCTCCACGACGCGCCTACTGACAACCAGTCTGCAGAACCAGCATCCGGACGCGCGCGATTTGGCTATGGAACGACTCGCGCAAGCCGTCAGCGCCGCTATGTCGGCCAACTGTATCTACGGAAATAAGCGTACGTATCTTCCGCGACACGTTCCTCCGCTTTATACACACCGAATGTCTGTTACAGAGGAACTATTGGCGCTCCTACAACCGCTATCTTATCAGCACTTTTTAATAGAATGGACATTGCAAACCTATGCCACCAAAGCAGCCTGAGAGTTTATTAAATGATAACTGACCTTTGTGCATGAATTATATACATGAAACAGTGATCTCTATGAATAAATGTCGCTGATATCAAAACTCTCTCCTCACACATACATCATCTTAAAATGGTTTAAACGTTCGCTTTAATTTCAATTCTTGCAGTCTCTTTTTGTCCAATTCGAATTTTTCTCGCAATTCCGCCAAATCTGCAAAAATTTCAGATAATTACCCATCCGTGCGAAAAATATTCTGTCACGTGCTTACTCTGCTTCTTTGCTTCGCGGATTTGGAAAGTGTAGAAATTAAGCAATCGCTTCTTTCTCTTGCGCTGCTCCTCCTTTTGCAACGTTTTACTCATTGTTGATTCCTTCCTAGTCGGCGCGAACTGTCCTCTCTTCTTTCGCCCTGTTACAGTTGTCCAGCCGTCGTCATCCTCTTCTGCAGTTTTGGCGATACGGTCGTTTACATCTTTGTCATAAGATTTCATATATTCCTCAATTTCCCTCTTTGTCGCTCGCTCATCGCACACCGTATCATTGTACTCTTTGGACCATTCTGTTGACGCGATCGTACAGTTACACACATTTACATACAGTGCAAAAAAATATGACTTACTTTCTAATCCTGTGAGACATGCGTTCTCATCAGTGTTCAATGTCATCACACGATCCATTGAAAGTTCCATCGCCTTATTCAAGGAGAATTCACTCTCGAAAACAATATATGCAGTTTTAAACCCTTTCGCGTTTGTAAATGCAACAGAGCGTACATCTCCACAATGTTGAGCAAACGCGTGCTTCAGACAATCAGTCGTTGCGTACGGCGGTACATTAAGTACAAAGAGAGTTTGGTTCTTGGGATATTCAGGTTGTTGATTCCTAAGGGAGTGCTGCTTGAAAAACAGCTGATGCCTCTCCGTGCTATTTACGTCAAAACGAATCCACAGCGCTTTGATTCAAAATAACGTTACCAGGTTGATTAGGTTAGGTATAAAACGCACGATCATTTAGAAACATACAAAATTCTAATAATTATTACTTACATTTAAAGCCTTTCGCGCCTTGTTCACTGGCTTTCATGTTCAATTTCTAACCAGTTAAATTTTAAAACCGCAGTCTCCTTCTTCGCAGACAAGGGACAGTAGTAGTAGATTCGTTTGCACGATAATTTCTAAGCTAACAGAGGTGTACTACACTCGTAATCCATCTGTATGTGCAACGCATCTCTAGGTATGTTTACTACATCATACTACAGTTCAATGCGTCGTTAGGGCAAAATCATACATCAATCTTTGCTCATTGGCCGGTATTCAGATTTTGTATTAAAAACCGTCTTAAGTTTATCTTCGGATGCTGTCATTTTATTGGCTACGAAGCATCTTGAGACGGTCTAAGTTTCAAATACCGGCCATTGAGTGTTACATCTAGAGGAAATGTTAGGGATTCTAGAAATTTTCTGTCCAATCGGCACGACGTATCTTCAATGAGCGAACATCGATGTTTTACAAACATTGACTATGTTGCAATTGAGCACCATCAATCACAGGAAACGATCAATAAGCGGTCAGTGAGAAAAAAATGCTCGAGCCATTTTGTTTCTTCAGCGTGTCTAATTATATTTTCAATTTCTAATTATTCTTAAGCAATATGAAAAGAGAAAATTAGTCCATCGTACATACATCACATCTCTGATATATATATATATATATATACTAATGGCGTTTTCGATTTGCTGACCCGGGCAGCGTTCCGATAATCTTTGCAGTATCGCAATCTATACTTTGTAATACTGTGGCGATTACCGGAATGCTGTCAGATTCTGCTCGGATCAACAAATCCGGCGTAAGACTTAATATCGCTCTCAAGGTAAAAACGTCAATTTTTTCTTCAAAGAAAAGTAATCAAGCGAGACACGGGTTGTAACGCGGATATTATACTTGCTCGCTCTGCGTCACGAGTAATCAATTGGAATAGCTGGCGACACGCTGCACATGCATATTGCATGTCGCGCAAATGTCAGGGACACACGGGCGTCCGCGGTTCGTTCATTCGAATTTCCTTCCACATTCCTTGCTTCCCCTCTCAAAACAAACAAAAACGAATCTATACTTAACCATAAAGTAGAAAATTAACGGCGCTGTCAAATACGAACAAACTTTTTCTATTATGACGGTGGTTATAAATTGCTTGTCGCTAACCGAATATGGTAACAGATAATCGATTTGGCTGTCTTCATATTCGTGCCCAATATATTTCACCGTGTATATCGCCAATGAATCGTGCTAGCAGAGGGTATGATGTCCTCCTAAAGGCGGACATTTTAACATGTTGCTGTAATGCAACACACAATATTGCGAATGATTCCTGCATGCAGTCCGTGCATGGGAAATAATTTGTATTTTATATAATTGTAAAAAGATTGCGGAAGAGAAGAATGTGAAAGAACGAAACAGAGAGTCGAATCCTCCCTGATTTTTGCATAAACCGCACACGTTTATAATCAATTCGACGCTCGTTACCACACCGGTATTGATCAAAGCGTCGCCTCGACAGTGCGTCCGTAGTGATCGCGCGGTAGTTATGTGCGGAGGAATCGTCGCACGAGCGTCGCGCACACGAAAATCGCTGGGCTTTTTACTGCTGCTCTTTTCGATCGCGCACTTACCGCGACACGCCGATGCGAAAATACTTCGCGGTGACCTGGTGACGAGCGAAGTAATCCTGATTAGCTTGGATCCACACGACCGATTATTGCGCGCTGGGAAAAACGATCGATTCTGTTAGTTATAAATTCCAAACGATTGATTTTCGTGAAACGGAAGATTGTTTCACATAGATTCGTAGAGGGGATATTTTCGGGGGTGCAACCCCCGAGATTATCTCTGAGGAGGGGAGGAATTTTTATCACGCGCGCGCGCGAAATCTCCCGGTGTGGCAACTTTTTCTTTCAATCTAACGCCGGGAGAAATGAGTTAGAAACGACGTGATACTTTCAGAATTGGGCATTCGTCGCGAGGTTCTGCTTCCTGACGGAACGTGGTACGTTCCGGTACCACTTTCAATTGGGGGGCGAGGAGCGTGATCTGAATCTCCTGCTGTATTACGACGCGGCTCACCAGTGGCCCAGCATCTATCCGTCCAACAAGACATGCTGGGAGAAGGAGAGTATCCTCGACATCGACCACGGCCAGATAATACCGCTGAACACATCGACGCGGTTGTCCGGTTGCGTCCAGGGTGACGATGGTGTCGTGCGATGCGACAGCCGGAGGAGATTCATATCGGCCCGGCCGAGATGGTGGTACGTCGCCCTGGCAGACTGCTCCTCCAAGAACGGCTTAAACGTCACGTACTGGATGTCGTTGACCAACGCACCACCCGGCACATTCTGGAGGGAGCACTTCTCCGCGGACGAATTCTGCAAGTGATCTCTCTGCGCGAGAACTCACACTTTCCCAGAGATCGCTCACTTAATCGTTGTTTTGCAGACATACTGCCGGTGCTGATTACGACCGCTTGCATCTATGTGATACTGGTGACGCTCAGTCTCCATATAGCGCTGCAGCTGCGCTCCAGGAGGCTGCTGCATATATCCTACAAACTGTTTGTGGCCTCCCTGCTCTGTCAATTGCTAGGCGTGTTGTGCGAGATCTACAGTTACGTTAATCTCGGCCTGAGAGGAATACCGGCAATCAACGCGTATCTGCTGGGCCAGCTCTCCGAGGCGTGCTCCGAGACCCTCTACACGGTGCTGATGCTGTTGCTCGCGCTCGGCTACACCGTCACCAAGAGCGTCCTGACCACGTCGCAAGTACGATGGCTCGTTACGTTTGTCGGCACCACCGCATTCCTGCAAATGTTGCTGTACATCTACGAGTTCGCGATATTTGACCCGGGAGTGGTGCTGTACATTTACGAATCGCCGCCGGGCTACGGACTGATAGCGCTCAAGTTGATCGCCTGGTTCGTGTTTATCACTCGCTGCTGCAAGACCATCAGGAAGTTAAACAGCAAGCTCCATTTCTACGCTTCGCTTCTCTCCTTGGGCTCGGCGTGGTTCCTCTGCCATCCGTTAACGGTAATATCAACGATTCGCTCAAGATTCTGTGGGAATGTCCATTTCTCTTGCAGGTGCTGACCGTCACGATATTCGTGGACAAATGGGTGAGGGAAAGCGTCGCCAAAGGCAGCTCCCTTTGGATTGTCTTCTTGGGTCACGTAACCTTTTTATATGTAACACGACCGTCCGTGAACAACAAACGTTTTCCATTCCACATTAGAACATGTCAAGTTGTGCCCATAGGCGGTCAAGGGCAAGATCACGGCTATGAACCTGGTCCTCGAACTGCAGTTACAGCATTTACTATCGCACGAACGCCAGCTTATCTTAGCAGTAATTAATCACACTGAAAGTAGATAGTGAAAAGGGAGAGGATAATATGTAGGTAGATGTGTGCAACCACTGGAATGCACTGACAACTCTGTGGCTTAAAAAGCAAACATCAAAATATTTTTCTACTACGGCCCGCAGCGATTACGCAAATCTTTACGCGAGATTGTTCTCTTACTTCTCACTAAAGTCTTTATAGTAAAGTACGCAATGCTTTGTTTCTCACCTTTTCCCTCCTCTCTCTCTCTCTCTCTCTCTCTCCCTATCGAAATCGAGAGATGGAAATCACAAATTCTCACACATGTGTATCAACATAGAAGAATACTTGGATCAGCGTGCGAAGAAATGCTCCGAAAATTATCTACATGATAATGTGCATTCTATTCAGGTCCCATTTTACATAAACTATTAACGCCATCAGTCGCAAGAACCGTCGAGCCAGCCGTCTCTCCATCTTTGATTCACTAGTTTGCAATCAAATTCTGGCTTCATGAGCTTCTTATTCACTGCATTATGAAGACGGCAGAGCCATTGACTCAATTCTTCCTGCGAACTGGTCGCCGGTGGCGAATGTTTCAATTGTTCCTGCATATCCTCGGCGCATGTGTGGCAAGGATAGAATTTAGAAAATGTATAGAAAAAGTTTTTCATGTCATTCATCTGTCCGTTGCTGGGTTGATCGGGATAGTACGCAGCCATGGTATGCAAGAAGGCCCAAGTCTTGGAACCTAATTCATCCTTGTCCAGAGGACAATTCTCCCGAGTACCATTAACCGATGCTTGGCTATCCCGTACCTCCTGTGTAAAATAAAGTAACATACGATTCTTATCGAATATTAAAAAAAAAAACTAGTCTAGAAACTTGATAACAACGATTGACCTAACGAGCTGGTTGAACTAGATGATTTGTCGGCTTACCTTTTCATAGGTTTCTTTTTGTTGTTTCGCCCATGTTCTAAAATCCGTACAAGTACGACATGGCTTTTCGCGCGACATTTTCTTCAGCACCTGACTCGCGTGGAGATTCTCAAGTGTCACCTCTTATAGGTTAAGACGACTCTCGCATGCAACATTGTTAATAATTTTTTAACCTCGCATCTCAACACTCGGGGAAAGCAATTGCGCGCTATTACCGGTAAAACTATACATTGCAATTAAACGTCATGGTAGTCACCCTAAACGTATCTTTATGATGTTTCAAACGATCACTACTTTTGACCGCGGTTATCGGCCATTTTAAAAACAAAGCCAGAGAATAAAAAAATCTCCTCAACTGCCACACATTAAATACTACTCGAGAAAAAAAAAGAAATCTTTTTATTGCCATCGTTGAAGAATACTGTAGGTTCTATAATAGAAAATTTTTGCAATAACATTTTTCAGATACGTTAAATTGCATTCCGCTGTACCCACTGCCAGTAGTGCGAATCTACAGTTTGTGTTGCGTGTCTATGGATTTGAATATTGGAATTTTAGCGTTCACTGCATCTGAAAAACATTATTGCAAAAACTCTCTAAAGCCCGTACTACTACTATTAGAAATTTAACCAATCAAAGTTCACTAAATTTCACTAAATTTGAATTCAGTTAAGTCTTTGCACTGATTGGCCAAATTCAATCACAATCCCCAATCCAGTAGTCTGATACGGGCCTAATGGCTACTGCTCACAGAACGTCGCAACGCTCGCCGCGCGATGGAAGTTCGTAGTCAATAAACTTCTAGTTTTTATCGAAAAACGGCATGTTGATTGGTGCGAATTTCCGCCGCGCGGCAAACGTTGCCGCGTCCTGTGGGCAGAAGCTATTACGTATTAGCATATGTAGGTCGTTTAGGGAATTCTCCGTATCCAATCCGCTTAAATCAGCTTGTCGTAAACACCTTGTGATGGCGTTGAGGGGGATTTATGAAAAGTTCAAAAATCCCTTCGCGTAACGAACGTAATACAACCGAATAGTGTGGGAAGCAGATTGCGGTCGCTCGAAAACAGAATTGCGAATGTCAGTATATTTGATGTTTAATCAAGACGTGATATATAGAACATACAAGACAAAACGTATCATGGGCATAAGTATCATTGGTAGTATTACTGTAGCATTAATTTTTTACCTTGTAATTGTAACAGCTTCAAGCTCTGCGATAACATATATTACATCTTTATCCACTGATGCTGGACACGGTTCGTACAAAACATTCTTTTATGTTACATGTATATGACTTTTTTTTTTTTGCGAGATTTCTTGCCATATCTAATATAAGAATCTCACGTTTTGTTTATACATTTGCCTTAATGAGCTTCTTTTAATCTTCAATATAGCAATTTGCGCATAGTTGTCACTATTAGTAGAATTATACTTTTTCAACAGTTGCATCTTCTGAACATCTAATCATACCAACGGCAATTACTTATCATTGTGAAGTTTTTTTGGTTTTTTTAGATGAACCTATTGTGAAAGTATACAAGGACAATTGTGAATGTATTGAGTTTGATTGCGGATGTTGTCAACATATAGAGTGGGATGCAGTCTCATTAAACGGTACATGTGAGTAATTATTGGAATCTATCCCACATAGCACAAAAGTTAACATTGTGTTAACAATGTTATTGCATATGCAGTGGCTTATTATATTTATTTCATGTTTTTGATTTTGTTTACACACATAGTATGTGCAAATGCAAGCTACTTAGAGTATGAATATGGGATATCAATCACAGTGACATACAATGACTTTACGATTATCAATGAGACAGTCTCAGGTAGTATTTGATCGCGCATTGAAATTTATATGCGCACAATTCTATGGATATTATACTTTAATTGAGATATATATGTGCGTTCTTGTAGCTCGAAACCCACCACCCATTTGCGTCGGAGAAGATATTGTGGATGCAATCCAAATTGATGTTTGTTTCCGTATTTATGACATAGATATTGGGCCTGACAAGTTCCATGCGTGTTTCGAGATCCTAGCGAAATTCATGCATATTATTAATACACCTTCGATAAAATTAGGTTGCATTACTACCAAACTACAAAAACAATTGGAATATATAGACAATAGAGTTTTTCATGTGTTACAATCACATGGTGGTAAGACATAAAAATACTTAATCGTGGTGTAAAGCACATGATAGAAACATTGTGCATGTTGAACGAAATGTAGTGAGTTCACGATGATTTGTTAAACAGTAGTTATGATGTCTGTTTACACAAGGCGTATCTTTATAACAATTGTTTTCTTTCTTTTGTATATCATCGTTTGTTTTAATTTTATTTTTCAATAAATTTGCACAAATTATAGAATAATTCCCGACATATCATCCAAATCTCTTTCTTTTCTTTATTACTTAATTTTACACATTTTTCTCCCCTCTTGTTTCAATTGTGATATTGGATATTTTTAATTCAGCATTGTTATCAGCAGCCTTTTCCACTCGGCAGTGCAATCATTCTGGAAAAAAAAGAAACATTCATCTCTCACGTTATCAATAATAAGAGATATCTGCGGATGTATACATTTATTACTGATAAATGTATGTGTTACATTGGTGTATATTTTTAGATTATTCATGTTAACAACGAAATGTCTGATTGCACTCTTAGTAACAAGAATAAAAATAAAATTCTCCTCAGTTCGTTAATTCAATAGCGCGATCAGAAGCCGCTTAAAGTCATCGCTGCAGTCATTCTGCAAAAATGCAAAAAAAAAACGTGGGAAGATTAAAGTTAATTTGAAGCACATACGAAGGCACGTATTTATTTAATATGTATGAAATACCAAGGGCACATAAGGACATCATGCAATTACGGGCGGGAATGATTGAGCGAGTAAATTTTTGTATCAATTAGTAATATCAAATTCTTTATACTAGTGTACAATGCAAAAGATCATTCCTTGCTCTCGATACAGTTTCGTAGAGGAACACATGAAATATAGAAGTCAGAGGCACAAGTTCCTGAACAATTATTCAAACAAATAATTGTTCAGTTTTTCACACACATTGTATGTGTGTGTGTGTAAGGCGTTCTATGGATGCAAGCCCAAAATGATAATACCAATAAAACTTTATTCACCATCCCAATACCCGTCGCGAAATATAAGAAACTAGCCGAATACTACGAGACGTTATTATTATATTTTACGATGACGCGTATATATATATATAATTCGTGACATTGAAGTACTGAATTTTCGATCGAAAGAAGTCGCGCAATTGAGAAATAGTTTCATCCGAGAAGAGTAAGCAAGAGTCTCTTGTAGTCGCCCGAACAGTCATCCTGAAACGGAAACGGAGTTTATACGAAGTGTTGCGAAACACAGTATGTACGCGCTGGTTAACGAATTATCTCTATCTCGGTTACTTTATTTAGTTGTAACGAATTATGCATGCAAGAGATGTATTTTGCACATGTGATGAAATAATAGCGGAATTATATACTCGATATCTTGGCTAAAGAGCTGAAAATATCGCGTTTAGCTTGTTATAACAATATGAAATATATTCTTACGTTATTAAAATAAGACGATAAATGCATGTTAATCCTATTACAACAAAGCGAGATGTTCGTCAGATCCCGTATTTCGTAAAATTATTATGGTATATATATATATAATACAAAATATTATTGTTAATTATTGTGTTTCCGCTTCTTAACCAATTACATCGTCACGTTTTTCTCATTACTTACATCGATAGCTTCCGCGAGAGATTTGCCGTAGAGTCTCTCGTAAGCCTCTTTGATGTCACCTAGATCGATCTCTGACCGCGTTACAATTATGCGTATTAACGTCGAGTCGGTCGTGCCGATTCCACGCATAGCTTTGTACAGTCTTTCTGCGAAATAAGCAGTCTTATCGCGGGCACATTTTACTGAAAATAAAAAATAGTATGTCAGTGTGTGAGAATATACAGAAAAGGAGATTAAACAATATGTGCTCTATCGTTATATAGCAGTAATTGAAAAATTATTATTAATACCACCTCTCATTTATAACAAAAGAAGGGAAAATAAACATTACATTTGCAATTAAATGTTATATTGTAAAATAAGAGTCATTTTCAAAAATGTACACGAAAATAGGTTCGTTATATGCAAATATATAATATTTAAGATGAGATAGTGAATTATATATTTGTTAACGCTCGATTATTCCTTACCTACGGCCAAGTAGCCATCTTCAAGAGAACCCGAAAATTCTCGTTTAATAGCGTCCTCCAAGCTGTGTCCGGCGATGCGTTCGTATTCTTTGAAGATTCTTCGCAATTGTGGGTAACTCTTGGTGATCAAAATTGCATTGAAAGTACTCTCATCGGTACCCCATTGTCCCTCACCGGCGGCTATAAGCCTCTCGGCATCCTGAATCGCAGCCTCTTCATCGATTTCGGAATTCTCATTTCTATTGGCCTGCGATCGTCGGAACAGAAGAGTAGAAGAGAGAGAGAGAGAGAGAGAGCAGAGCAAAGATAAAACGATTATCGATGAAAGATTACGCATTTTAATGGTTGATAGATATTGGCGTTGATACCGCCGTGAATGATTCATTTTTCAGCTGTTAACTTACACAAGACAATGACACCATGAGCCTTTTAAAATGGCCGGAAGTATCGCTCTTGAGGTCATCTTCCAGTTCCTTTTCGTACACTGGAAATATATATATTTAGCGCCTTTTAAAAAGTGCCTGTCGCTTGCCTATCTCTGACCGATTTGAGAAATAGTATTTTTGTCTTACTGCATGGAACTTACGATCCTTGTAAATAGCTGATATTGTTTTGATGCCGTAATTGCTCAAAGAAGCGAGGACCTCGATGAGCGCTTCTTCGTCGGTACCCATGCCGGAAACGGCGTGATGCAATTCCTTGGCGTACAGTTCGGGAAGAGGCGTCATCAGCGCGCAGATGACTTTCTCGAAGTTCCCGGAAAGTTCCGATTTCAATTCAGAAACAAGGTCCTTGCCGTACATCGTTTTAAATTTGTCTGCAATTTCCAATCTCTGTACGACACCTCGATGAGCCAAGACGTCGATGATGGCCTGCTCATCGGTACCAAAGCCCTTCATGGCAGTCCGTAAGAGGGTGGCATCTTCTTCGGCATCAAAAGGCTCGGCCGGATATACAGTAGGCACGCACTGGCAAGCATTTTAATTTATTTTTGTAATACACACAGTTTTGCGTCATCTATAGCGTTGTCGTTATTATTATTCCGTGTCAAAGGAGCAAAAGCGAATTGTCCGTATTCAATCGTTATTTCAGGGCTAATATCGTTATATGTAGGTCAGTATGTAAGAAATACCTGCACGTGATAATATTGACTGGCCGCCATCTCTTCTAAGTTATATATATCTGAAAATATTTTTAATATGTATTACTTTACGCATTCACAATGAGAGAGGGGGGAGTGGGAGAAGGAAAGAATTTGTTTGGAAAATCTGTCTAGTTGATCCATTAAAAATCAATCGATCAAAAGAGCCCGACTAATCTTTCCTGTTTGAGGAATAAATCTTTCCATTCGACTATAAATATAAAATGATTTTAGCAATAAATGTAGGTCCATACGCTTTAGATTTCTCGGCGCGATGAATTTACAGTCTCTTTCTTCGTATTAATTGCTCTTTATATTAATTTAACGCGACTTTGTGTGGTATAAACTCGCAAAGATCTTTAAGCAATTAGGAGAATAAAATGTTGATTCAACTATGATATACCGTAATTGTGGTTTTTTCGGAAAACTAAGAGGCGAATTCTCGTCTCTCGGTGATTGAGTCGCGTAAATATGCGATCGACGCGCCCTTGATTCGTTTCGCAGGTACGTTAACGTGTATGATGATCTCATCGGGCGGTATCCGCTAAATAACGTCTCTCAGTGAATAACCATCGAATTAGGTGTTGCACTTTGTGACGAGTTAGAAGACGACGAAAAAGTACACTACTTTCGCAGGACAATCGCAGGATTCCGAGGGGATATCGATCGGATGAAACTCTGGGTGTGGCCTTACCTTTCCTGACGATGATCGCTCTATACTTTCTGCACGAATCACGATACCGGTTCTGGTAGCAGACTGACTAGCTGCTCGTGACTCGCATTCGTTCCGGCACGATAGAAACCGACGATGACGACGACGAGAAGTGTTTCGGAAGAGAAGAGGAAAGGAATTCTCGTTGGTGGGGTAATATATATATATATATATATATATGCTTGTATTCGTCGACTACTACATCGATGTATGCTCGCGATATATGCTCTGCAGATGTTAACAGAGATTCAAGTCAATCGAAGAGCTGCTCCTACGGGCTAATTTTTCGAAGATCGTTTGGAAACCTCTGTTTATAGTCTCTGGGAATAATCCGTGTAAACTTTCGGGAGGGACAATATTGCAACTAGGACGAATTGACTTTTGGAATCGGTTCCGCTGCATCGAAGAAACGGTCTCGAAATTAATGCGTACATCAAGTAACCTGTTATACCGAAATAACGAAGCCGGGTCGAGCAATCGTTGAATGCAATTTTTGCCGCATAAAATATTACTATTCAGTGCGTTACGTTGAAAAAAATCAATACTGAATTCAGCACATATATCCAAAATTATATCGAATGATTACTCAATCCGACTTTCGGGATCTGTTGTGTCGATTATTCGAACCGACGCATGCATCGAAACCGATGTAACGGTTATCCGAACCGAAGCTCAAAAGAACGATAAGAGAAAAAAAACAAAAGAAGAAAACTTCCGATGTATAGATAGAATTTCGAAATTCGAAGGCTCGATTGGCTCGCGAAGAGGAGAGCTATTACGACGACGCGATGAACCATCAATAAGGAAGGATCAACAAGAAGGTGCGGTGTGTAAAATATTGATTTTAAATGGAAGTGTCTCTATAGCCCATTAATGTAATTTCCGACAAATTGCGCAAGTATTAGGGAGTTTTTACGATAATGTTTTTCAGATATGCTAAAATGTGTTCCGGTATTCACAGTCTGCCAACATTTCAAATTTATAGATACGCAACACAAGATTCGCGGTGAATATCGCATTTTACCGTATCTGATAGACGGTATTGCATAAACCCCTTACTGTGTAATCCTTTCTTGTCCTCCCACTGATTCCCACATAGATTCGATTTAACTTTTTCTCCCGGAAACCTCGAGTGATGACGGGATAATTATAAAGATGCGATACAAAAATTTCAGTTGAATTATTAATAATTGTGTTAATATCGTTTCCGATAAGAAATGACTTAGCGATTAATCGTATATCGATCGTTCTACGAATATAATGTTACTCACGTCAATATAAAAATATCGCTCTGAAAAGGATTCGCGCAGAATGCTGGCTACGCGTTGGGAGTGGTTCCTCTCACTGTACGCTTCGGTAACTGCTGGGTGGAAGTGTTCCAACGACGGTGATATTAAGGACAACGTTGTTGGGGGATCCGTTGGTGGGGTCGACGACGACGTAATGTCGAGTAACGGTAATGACGTGGGATATCCTGTAGCGAGCGAGAGATGGCGAGTGAATCACGTTCGCCGAATCGACGCCGAACGAAATCGATCGGAAGACGACGATGACGAAAAAACGTCATGAACTGTAGAAGAGCCGCTGAAACTATCGACTACTATCTCGTATTTTTAGATCACGCCAATCTTATCCAATCTTACAAAGGGACGCTTTTAATCATGCCATTTCAATATATAATTGTCTGTTTTCGCGATTCCTTAGCCAGCAACATCATTTACAACAAGATACATGTGATTCATAATTCTTGGTCAAATGAGAGAACGGATTGTGACGCTCTTGAGCATGAAGAATGCGTGACGAAATTAACGCATACGCAGAATGTAATCTCGGTAATTGCGCGTGATATCCTTTGAACCATGTATACAGAGAATATCACGTTTCAAAACGATCGATTTTGTAAGAATAAGCATTAATTAAAGTACGTTTGATTTTAATAATACTGACTTTTTTCAGTCAGTAATATCTTTTATCGCTATGGAAATTATATATATGTATATCATTCGATATATTTAGCGTTGAAAAATAATAAAGTGTAAAATGAGGAAAGAGACGGATTTCAGAATCGTCTCAATGACAAAGATAAATTTCAAATTCTTTAGAAAAGTCTAGATAATTGCGTAAATAGCTTGTGTGTGTATGACGCGCATCCTATGTATGCGCGCATGATGTCAGATTTGCACAATACGCACACCTGCTGAGACTAAATGAATTTACGCGATATTGCAATCAGTAACAATCCTCCGATAAATATAAAAGGTTGTATCAGCATTATACTATAATGATTATATTCTTATTCAGCATTATACTATAATGATTATATTCTTATTCAAATGTATAATTTTTATTTATTAGAAATAGAGATATTTGAGGAGAAAATTACACAGTGGTGCCGTCTGAAAATGTGTTTTATTAAGATTATACATATGGCAAGCGAGGCTTCCAGTTTCCAATTCCTCAAATTGAAAATCCATCTCCTCAACATCATTTCGATACATACATGCATACTGTCGGTACGATAAAAAGTGCATCCTCTAGCATCATGCACTTATCTTATTCCCTAATTTCCTACTAAAAATTTGTCTAGGTATATCACCTTTACCACTTTGACAGAATCGGTCAAACTCCTTGTGCGGATCGTTCCTTTACGTGTCTGAGTGTGTGTGCGTCTCTTCTCTCTTTCTCTCTCTCCCTATATACATATATATATATATATGTTTGTATATATGTGTGTATATATATATATATATATGTATGTATGTATGTATGTTTATGTATACTATACAGCACTATAGTACAGCGAAGAATACTCATTGAGTCATAATCATCTGTTTTTTCATAAATGTGATCTGATAATGAACTTTTTATATTTTGTAGGATATGATATACATAGTTCTCTTAACAATAAAATGTATATTTCTCAACGCGTATCGTAAGAATTTGTAAAAATGAAGTCAACACACAATCTCTACGTACTAAAAACTCTTTGTCAAACATATAAATCACATATAAATCTTATGGTTGCCATATCTAAATTGTGCGCAGCAAAGGAACCGTGTTACACTTACACACACACACGCACACACACCTTCAATTCTTTGTATGCCGTATCATTTTGGCTATACAGGGTGCAGTATGTTGCGATACAAGTCGCTACTTTAATTTTAACGATAGAGTCTGAATACAAAATTCGAACGAATTTGTACTTGGTACAAATTGTAATGAATGTAAAAGTTACGCGAGCTAAATCGAATACAATTTTCGAATTTCAAAAATTCAACTCTGTCAGAGAGAAACGAAACTTGATATATAAAACAATCTTATTCGACACTCACGATTTATTTTTTTCACGCAGGGTTGTCTCATTAGCTGTAGCGATACCCCCTGTATAGTCAAGGCCATCTGTGTTAAGATTGCTGTTCAAATCCCCATAAAAATCATTGCATCGGTGATGAAAAAAATTATATATGACAATAATACAAAAAATATAATCGATTAGTTGTACTATATAATCGATATTAAATATTAAGTAGTAACGCTAATGCGCTGTGTGGATTTTGTCATGTCAATGGGTAATTATGCTTCGTTATGGAAGATTCAAGAATCTGACTTGTAAAACAGAAACGGAAGAATATAATTGGGGAAACGCATTTGTTGTGTGTTAATTGTATTATGTTCTTGATATGTTTTACGTATTTAATTATTACATCATTAAAACATTATCGCAGACGCAAGTAATGCAATGTGCTTTATAGCACTGGTAAAAATAGCTTTAATGGGGGAGCAATGCCACTCACAATAATATTAATATAAGTTTGATGGTATAACGAAGATACTAGTAACATATGAAAAGAAAAAGAGAGAGAGAGAGAGAGAGAGAGAGAGAGAGAGACGGAGATTTGAGTGACAGTAAGATAAGTGACTTAATAATAGCATTAATAATAATCGCAATAGTTGAAATAGCAGCGATAACAGCAATGTTTTTAATAATAACAAAGATGATGTTAATATTAAAGAGACAAAAAAACGTAACAGACATTCAACATAAATTTTTGTATACAAATTACAAAAGACTATAATACAAATCCGCGATAGAGGAGATACGTGATTTACAAATTATTGCATATCTTTTTCGACGGGTTCAATATATAAATAAATGTAATAATCACTTAATTAATAAATGCGCGCGTCACGATTCGTGCTACAATGATTAGTTTCGATATATGTCATGGAAAATCAAAATATCTATATCGTACAATAAAATATCGATTAATCCGTGAATGTAGATTAATTAAAAAACTAATCTCAAATAACAACTACACCACAGAAAATTATGTACTTTGTATAGTAACAATTTATGATAAATAAAACATAAGAGATTCTTCTTGTATGAAATATGATTTATACATAATATGATCCACACATATATATACACAGGATGTACAGCATAATAAGCAACACAATTTTTGCAACGTTTTTGACAGTTTAGAAAAAAGGTTGAAAAGCGAATATTCATCTGTTTCATACAAGCTATACTTGCTATTAAAAAATTGAAAATTTTTTTCATACTGTTGCAGATAATTTTTAGATAAATTCAATGCATTATGGGGGATATCATTTTTGTTGAGATTTAACATCAAACTAGCAGCATTATTTCATTTCATTGCTGCTTTGAAATAACGATTCATATTCACTTTGGAAGAAAATTCGGAGCATACTGATAATCACTCATGATGATAGATATTATGTGTTTACAATGAAAAAATAGTTAAAAAAAAAATGTTCTCAATGTTAACGTTCACGATCAGAACTTGTATGTACTGCTATTTAAAATATAATAATGATGCCATTAAAAAAAATTCAAGCTGATCTTGATGAAAAAAATTGTTTCTTCAAATGTTTTTTTATAAGTTGCAGACGAAAGCAGATGAATATTCACCTTTCAACTTTTCAATCTTTTTTTAAACTGCTGGAAGCGTCCCAGAAATCGTGCGAACACCCTGCATGTGAATATGTATGTGAATAAAATACGAAAATTATCGTATACAGTGCGAAATAAACAATGCACACAAAATTTCCCAAAAATAAATAAATTATCTATAAAATATAAATTAGCAATAAGATTACCTTTTCGTTATTAAATATAACATTGCTTTTCAGGTTTTACTACCAATTCGCGATTGTTTGACTGTCGCGAGTTTCATGCGGGTTTGAATAAATGTTTTCTAAAACACATAAACACATAACTCACATTTTAACTCGAGAATGTAACACAATGCGAAAATGATGCAGTTAATAAGCGAGCATAGAGATGCATAGAGCAAACTTTGTAAAACCACGTATAAACCCGCGTTGCACACCCTCGTATCGTATCCCGTAGCATCGTAGTATTGCAAGAAGAAGCAAACAATAAAGTGCATCATATTTGCTTCTCGTATACGTGATGTACATCACACAACGGCGTATTGTCTACCGTATCATAAGAGTCGATCAACTATTTTAACGCGTGGTGTTACATCTTTCTGACTACATTCCATAAATAACACGCGAAATACGATATGCGGCAATATGATGTACGTTACGATACGCGAGGATACGCAAGTCTGTACGCAGTTCGCAGCGTTCAGACACATCGTAAGATTACTGTGAAGCTAAAATAAACATATGTACAAGTTGTTCCAGATCTTCGTAGCACTTTCTCTCATCTCTACGCGGATTCTTTGATCAATTTATAATTGTTCTTCCGTCGTTGATTCGGATATTCCTGCAAAACTATCCACTTGGTTAATTCATCTTCAAATTCTTGCTAAGGATCTCAAAAATCTTGTTAAAGATTCATCAGAAAAATAGTGTTTTGCTATTTAATATCGCGAACGTCGCACACAAAGAAGTATAAAAGAAATATTAATGAAGTCGCGAAAATTCATCATCCAACAACAGGCCAAAGAATGTGCGGGCGAGAGAGAGAGAGAAAGTGCGTGATGCCTGATAGACTATCTATCTATTCTATATGTTCGCGTTGTGTGAGAAAGAGATAGCAGTTGTTAGAGGCGATGTTGGGTCAAGATTTAGAGAATGCATGTAAGGAAGTAGTTGGTCTACTTGTTGGAAGAATATCATTCAGCTTTGTGTTTTCTCTCATTTAGACGAATTATTCGCACGGAGACGCTTGTATGAAATCATTTCTCTCACAATCACTTTGGACAGTCGCCGCCGTCGTTCCACTATGTATCTTATACATAAGAATGATGTACTCATGTACGGCAAATTCAACAATAAATGTATGCCTTTTGTATAGAACTGAACAGAATGAGACACCTAACTTTACCATCTCGTAACATCACATAGAACAATTGTACGACAGACCTTTACACAAAAGATTGCGCGCTTGCAGATCAGAGTGTGCTGGGAAAAGTGGATGCTTAATCTATAAATTTAATTTTACTCTTATTGTATGAATCTGTTGTGCGCGTGCAAACATTTTTCAGAGATTGCGAGAATTACGCTATTCGTCTTATATCTAAGGAGGTGTTGGTAAAATAGAGAAATCTGTAGGTGAGCGAAAAATTAAAATGAAGCATGTCATTTTATATTATACAATTACGAATTAGAAAGAATATCAGAAGACATGTAATTATAGAAACGAGAGAATGTTTAAAGAAAGAGACATATGATATGTCTCTTGTCAGTCATATATAAAAATGATTTGAAATTGATTTTCTTATTGTCCTCATTTCAATTACCCTTTTGGTCTTTCTTTGTTTATATATACAAGCACTTTCCCTTTGCGCGCGTCTTGTGCCAAAGTTGCAAAAGTTACATCGCGATTCCTTTGATGTTATTATTCGGAAGTAAACATTTGTATGCAGTTTCTGAAGAATCCTGTCCTACGTATAAAATCTGCAAGTTTAATAAAATGAAAGTAAAAAAAAAAAAAGTCATAATACATATTTTACCAACACAAAGTTCGTCGAATGACCTCGAGATTTTATAAGAAAATCATACGGGCTTGTTTAATCCTCCTCCATTTCCTTTTACCTTTCGCTGATGAATATTTGTCGCCTCTTAGCACACAAACATGGAGATATATCTGTCGCGAGACGACTATCGCACGAGCCAAAACCTTCTTCTGAGATCTTGTTTCGGAAACTTTTGTCTGAAAATCATCGGAAAAGATGTACGAGACAAGATTTTAAACTTCCGAAAGAGGAAGCTTTAGGGAGAGAGTCAAATGCAAATTTTCGGCTAGATCAGTAACTCGGTTGGACAAAAGGTAAGAAAAAAAGATGGTAAAATTAAGTGTCCTATCCTGTGTAACAATAGATTATGGCACGAAACTTATTTCTAAAGAGAAACGCTAACCGTTAATGTCAGGTCGATTCATATATAAATACATGTTAAAGGAAGTAATTTCTTCCGTGCTATTTTTTCGAGACGACTCGCGCGCGCGCGCGGTATGCCCTATAATTTTCCGTTCGATTTTTGTCGCATCTCCCCTTTGTATTATCTATTTCTATTGTTCATTCGTACATCGCGCTTATAGTATAAATACAAAAGACCCAAGAAAGGCATTCTTCTTAGGTTTCCTACTTGGTGCAAACTTAGGTTTGCAATGTATGCGTAATTTCTCGATGTATAGTTACCAAACCCTGTATGAAGCCATCTAATCTGGCGTTTAACGTTTCCAAATTTTGCTTTTGGACCTTATTCGCACTCATTGCAATTTCTAATTGTTCGTGAACTACATTCAACATATCGCGAAGTTCTCCATTCTCCTTTTGCAGAGCCTTACAAAGAGAAAAAGATATCAGTTAAGCGAGCAGACACGACGCGCGTATATAGAAGTGAGACAAGAGAGTTATATTATCAGAATAAAAAAGGGAAAGAGAGAGGGAAGAAGGGAGGGAGGCAGAAACCGTTCGCGTACGTACCACAAAATCCTTATTTTTATTGGCCATCGTAAGAGCTTTGATTTCTTCATTTCGCGTTCTCAACTCACTCTCCAATGCTTCGACTCTCAATCTTAGAGCTTCGCTGTTTCCTTCTGCAATTTTCCCAGCTTCCAAATCAGCATACTTGGCTTTTATCCTGGCGTTTTCTTCTTTGTACGATTGCAGCTGCCTCTTCCATTCGTCTACATTAGCTGTGGATTCTTGTAACGCGCTCGTTAATCTTGCATTGCTGGTTTTGAGAGTAGTTAACTCAACCTATAATATAAAATTAAAAATAATTCCGTGTAATTCGCACATTACATCCACTCTGTGTCTTACAAACAAGAGAGATGCCGCCAAAGGAATTCGTACCTCCCATTTCTTTGCGTTAGCAGAGCTTTGAGCTAGAGCGAGTTTCAGCCTATCGTTCTCATACTTGAGTTGCATCTCAGCGGACTGCCCACTTTGCGCCGAAGAACTCAATTGCGCCGATTTCCCTTGATGCTGCGGACTATCTGTACTCTGCTGAGAAATACTCTGTGATCTTGAATGGACTGTGTTTTTCAATTCGTCGTCCACTTTATTCAGACAACTACCAGGTAAAGGACTGCTGCTTACCGAAGACACACTGTTCTGAGCGGAAATCATATTGGCATTCGGGTTCGGGTTGTTTGACGCTGACACATTGGAATTGATCATCGAGGAATTTGGTGGATCGATCAGATCTTGTTCCGACGACGGCATACCCGATCGTGAAGTAATGGGGCTGACATTTGCACTGGTGGCCGGTGTAACCGAAGAACTGTTTGACTGTAACTTGGCACTAGCTAACTTGGTGGCTTCTTTCACCTCGTGAAACTTTTCGATGAACTGCCAACAAAGAATATTGCTCTGACATAAAGATTTGTGCTCCTTGATGAATGCAAGCGATACAAACCTTGCCTAGCTCAGCCTCGGATGAGAAACCTAAGCCATATACGGTATTTGCTCTAACATCCGACCACTGGCCAAATTTTTGCGATGTTTTTGTGAAAGTCATATTTGGAGTAATTGTGCTATTTATAACAGCCTAGAGAGCAAAAAAATACATACATGTATATGCGCACAGATATATGCAAACACACACGTGCATCACGTATGTTTTGATCCTATCGCTATATCAATCAATGGTCACTCATAGTCACCTTTGTCCCTTCAACCGAAATTATTCTATACAAACTTCTGGTGGAATCATAGAAGAATGAAACTGAAACTGCCGCCGTTGACGCCGATACCCAGGACCGCTTGGTTTTTGGGTCAATGTGAAATACGTGCGCTTTGCACGTAAAGATTGGTTGCTCACTGTAATCAATTTAAATGGTAACAGTAGAGTACATGTAATCTTCTATATATGTTTGTGTGTGTGTGTGTGTGTGTGTGTGTGTGTGTGTGATACAAAGCATCTATTTTTATCTGACCTCATTAATGCAACTGCACGTTCAAAGATACAGGCGTAGAATTGTTGCGTGAAATGACAAAGAGAAAATGCACAAAACATGTAATGGAAATATTTATTTGTAATGTGATATTAGCGATAAATAAAACAGCGAATGTCGTCTGTTTGTTAAAATCTCGTTATTGAAGGATATATCTTTTCTCACATCGCCGAATATGTAGAAAAAACGAGAAAATTTAGAGGGAAAGGGAAAAAAGTATTCAGGAAATTGCAACATAATAGAGAGATTAATATTAGATACACATCGTGAATATAAATGTTTGTTTAATATACCACATTACTTACACAAATACAAATGTTTTGAAAATTCTTTAGCCCATTTTTAGACATTTCTTCGTCAAGAATTAACTATTCTCTCCAATTATAAAAACAACAAAACGGATGTCGGCCGAATGAATGTTTGCAGGGAGTTTCGTTAATCCGCTATTAACAATGTTTTCGGGACTATCGTCGACGATAGGGAAGACTAGCGCTGCATGTGTTGCAAGTAATAAAATCTGATGGATGGGATATGCACGAGGGAGCGAAATACACGCAGAAAACGGAGCACAGGGGCATTGCCTCGTGTGCATCTAGCGCGAGTGATCTAGTTCTGCATGCAGGCCGGTGATGAGCGCATTAAGAATAATTCGTCGCACGCACACTACGAGGAACGAAAATTAGTCGGTCGCGTATACGTGCACATTACACACCCTTGTACAATCTTTGGAGTATCTCGCCGGAATTACTTACCCCATCGTTTCCTTGCCCGATGTCATATAAGAAGCTCCCTAATCGAACGGTCGCATAAATTGTGCCGCGTTTAGTGCGCGGCGGCTATTTACAGACAGGCGGAATTTTCCAAGAAACGGCCGAGAACCATCCGACCGTGGGCTGAGATACGCCAGTTGACAGCCGCCATCGGCCGAGTTCTCTATAGCGAGCAACGGCGACGATCATGTGACAGCATGAACGTAGTCGCGCGAGTCTTTCCACGGTCTGCCTGGATTTAATCGATTTTCCGCGAAAGGTTCTACCGTTAACCTCGCTGTAACTCACAGCGCGCTCCGATCTGTCAAATTCACTAAATCCACTAAACACGGAATTCGCGGAAAATCACGCGCGCCTATCGACACTAAAAACGGGCGGCCACCTTTAAGGCTGAAACACAACTATGCGACCACCACCGCTCCCCCAATAGTTTCTATTACTATCCAAAACGTTTTTTTGAAGGAAAATTTTACTCGGTGGCCTCTAAAGCCCGGATTATGCATACAGAACATGGAAATGATTGTCGCACGGCAAGAAGCGACGCCAATAAACTTTCAGTTTTTTTTTGTCGTTGGAAAAAGGGCACGTTAAGTGGCGTCGCTTCTTGCCGCGCGGCAAACGTTGCCGCGTCTGGTGGGGAGAAACCATTGGATGAATTAAAATTTGGCCAATCAGAGTAAAACTCGCTAAACTTGAATTTAGCGAACTTTGTTCTGATTGGTTAAATTTTTGTCTAAGCTCAATCCATAGTCTGATACGGGCTTAAAGGGAGGTCTACAGAACCTTAAGAAATTGACTAATCACAATTGATTATTCTCCTCATATTCGATTGATTAATTTCTTACGGCTTCTGCCCACGCTTGTCGCGCGGCGGAAGTTAGCTAATAATAAACTTCTTACCGTTCGGCACGTTGATGGATCATAAAAAAGAGAGCAGGTTAGTACAAAATGACGCATAGTTTGGGCGCTCATGAGAAACAAAATGGCGGCTTTCGGCGAAAATATTGCGCATCTATTGATCGCGCCTTCTCTATTTATCTAGCGTTCCACTTAAAACTCGTAACGATGCGAGCGTTAAGTGGAACTCTACGTTCCACTAATCTCTACAGTATCGCAACTTATAATACACGTAATTTGAACTATAAACAAAAAGGTTACTGGAACGCTACCGTCGGGTCAGCAAATCGAAAACGTCATTTGCCCATTTAATTTTGGTATTGGGGCTCTACGAGTTAGCCTGTAACTAATATTGAGAGAAAGAGAGATATTTTTTCCCAATATTGCAATTCCATCACATCTATTGGCGCTACATCCCACATTTGGGCCTACACCTCTCTCTCTCTCTCTCTCTCTCTTACGTATTGCATGTGATGCGCACGCAGATTGTACACGTAATGCATACGGGACTTACACAGTTTATCGCTGGTTTCGAACGGCAGATGGAGAGAGGTTTTGCATGAGATACTCTTGGTGGTTTGCCAGATCACCGAAGAGAGGAGCTACGAGCGTATGGAAAATTTTCCTGCCGGAGAGGGGGGGGGGGGCCGAATCTCTAGCACGACAGACCGATTCGCTGCCTACCGTGTCATGCTCGCGTTCAATTCTACCACATAATATACATAATATATTGTGATATTGTCGATTATTCAACTTGATCATGGGTTGCGACGGTGGAACCATTCCTCGCAGAGATGAGCTTGTAAAAACGAAAAAAAAGCCAGAACAAGTAAGTTGAGAAGATTTATCTTAACCTTATTAAACTTGGAGCAAACTTTACATCTGTTCAACTTGGTAAAAAATTGTCGGTAATATATCAGATATTGGAAAAAGATCAGTGACATTGAAAGTATTATATTTCAATCCGAATTTCTATTCTGTAATCTTTAGAAATGTCGTCATTGTTCATAAAAGTACCAAATGTAGTGTCTCTTTGGCAATCAACATCTGATACATCTGTTGGCATTTGGATCATTTATGTCAACTGTCTGATTTGCAGAAGGACAAACAAGCAGAATTGGCTTTCAAATGGAAGCACTGTGCGATACGACAATTACCATTGCAACCACCGGTTGTAGGTTGCAGCCTGGGACGTCTATATACCAAAGAATCTGTATTGGAAGGTCTTTTGGATCGCAATACGCTTCCTGACTCAGCTGTGCATATTAAGAATCTGAAAGATGTCAGAAATCTTAATCTGACACCGAATCCAGCATTCAATGGTGATAGAGCTGAAAAAGGCGATGGTTACACAGATAGAGTTGCAATGAGCAGTCCATACATCTGTCCAGTTATTGGCCTAGAGATGAATGGAAAATACAAGTTCTGCTTTTTATGGTCATGTGGCTGTGTTATGAGCGAACGGGCTCTGAAAGAAGTAAAAAGTTGGGTAAGTTATGTTTTTTAATATTTCTAAATTAGAGATTATACGATATGTAGTGTATACAAATGCGTGTTTAACATAGTAAGAGACTTATATGTTGAACATTTCACACACAGTCATGTCACAAGTGCCAGCAACCATATGAGGATGTGGACATAGTTGTATTAAATGCAGAGGGCGATGATCTGGAACTCATGAAGGAACGTGCGGTACTTAGGAGAATTACTCAAAAGAAGTCAAAGAAGAGGAAATCTAGCGACGTCTGTATGACAACAGGAGGAGAGGGAAAGAGCAGTGAGGGAGACGATCGGCTATCTGCATCAAGAAAGAAGATCAAAAAGGAAGACAAAGTAGTTCCCAACCTGATGAACAACCCAAGCGACGATCCTGCTTACAAGAAAGCTAAAAGTGATTACAGTATCGCAAAGGATCCTAGAGCGTCGGAGGTTTTCAAAAGCATCTTCACTTCTCATAAATCTGCCGTAGAACAAGATAGAGCGCACTGGGTTACATATAACCCGTTTTATAATTGATGTATATATGAAATACGAGTATAGTTTGATACGAGTTAAAATTAGATTGCCAAATGTTGACGTTCTCTCTAATTATTTTGAAAGCCAGATATTAATTGATTTTCGCGACTCGGACAAGCTCCGATAAGAAATCCGATCAATTTTATTATTCTCTCAATGAATGTGCATGATTAGGTGAATAATAAACGAATGTTTATCAAAATATATGTATATTATCTGTTGATTCACTTTATACTATTATACACATCATAAAAAGGCACGTAATATACACACACACACACACACATCATAGATACAATCTAATGTATACATGTCGAATATTCGTCGATATATTAACTAATCGAGTGCTTTGACGCAAGACATGTTTCGCATTTGTCTCTCACATGATCGATGTAATACATTTTTGTTGAATAATCATTCAGCTTTACATCTGTGGTACTCTACGCATGGCTACGATAGCTTGAATGATCCTACGAATTCTGCCAACAGTGCGTTTCCTCCGGGAATGTCTCTTCGTTACCAAACACTGATTCCACAAATACACGATAAATATCACTACAATAATTATTCCTAATATAAAGCTCCATTGATTTACGATCACTGGATTCAGATTTTCCTGCTGAACGTCCTGAATCCCGTCATAAGCCACACTGCCAACGCCAACATTCTGCAATGTAGGTATGCTAGCACCACCGACTCGTCTTTTGAGCCACAAAGCGTCTGTTTCTTCTTGCAGCATTGGATTGCCCATATTCATGGTGTTGCTTACAGAAAGTACCTTGTGGGACTTGTAAAGATTTCTGAAAGAATGACAGTGCATTCGAGTGAGCATTGTGAAACTCACAGTAAGTACATCCCCGCGCTTAATTTGAAGATGACTGATAATAAAATAACAAATATGTAATTTACTTCAGTGTATTGAAAACATACACTGGTCTGTTCGCAGCTTCTGGCTGAGTCATCTATCCACATGTCACATGATCGGGATGTAATTTTCTTTTTATTTCGATTTTTCCCTCCTTTTTTTTTTAGATCTCACAGTTTTTTTTAAATCCACAGTCTGGGGACGCATTCTCTTTCTCACGTTATCGCGATGGATTTGTCGAGTGCAAGCTGTATGCTTGTCAAGTGACTGCGCCGACATAAGAGGAGGAGGGGGGGGGNGGGGGGGGGGGGGGGGGGAAATCACTACTTACATTGGCACAGTTTCATTGACTGGTAGTGGTACAGCATAAACAGCTGTAGGACACGATGGGAGAGATCTAAAACCGCCGCCGCCCGTCGGTCCGTCTGGGTCCAACACTTTGCTGTGACGGCTCAAATGATTTCCTTCCATTCGACGTGGTAATTGTCCAATCTCCAGATCGTCGGTTGTTCTAATAGTCTTGCGTTTCGTTTCGTTTTCATCCGTAAAAACGGTAGGTATGTAACCCGTCGTAGTATATTCCAAAATAGCATCGAGCATCCAAAAACATGCTGTGAATGTGAGAGTACGGTATAAGTACCATTAGTAATATGTGCTGGTACATATAATAAATTTTCAAGTAAGAAAAAAAATGTACATGGATAAGGCACACGACTCGTGCGAGATTACACCTTGTAAAAAAAAAAAAAAAAAAGTTTGTACATTAATCTGATGCTGAAAATTACGCAATATGCTATACATCTGATGCTGAAAATTACGCAATATGCTATACATTCATCGCGTTATAGCGTGCGTACATTTTTGCAAGTGGCTGTCGTCGATACAATTTGAGTCTCCGTAAACGACAAGTCTACCAGGTGCAGTATTCGTGCGCTTTATGTCTCTGACACGTTTGTTCTTTTCCAAGTGTTTCTCGTCCATCATCAATGCTTCAATTCGATCATTAATTTCGTCATACATTACGTCTCTCGTAACGTCATTCTCATTAGTCACTTGCAAAAGTCCGAGGATAGGCACGAGCGTAGGCATTCCCGATTCCTTTTCCAAGAGAAACTCTCGACCTTGATCCAGTAATTCAACGTACACGATCACTCCGTCCTTGGGAAATCTGAATGCACATTCAAATTTCTTTCTTCTTACCGCAAGCGACTTACTCACTGTGTTATATATTTTCTCCGATGGACTTACCTGGCGAGCGTGGTACCGGACGCAAATGTGACCGGTGCATGTTGGCCGAGGGTAAACTGACCGTTTCGCACCTCATCGCCAAATGCCACACCCCAGTTAGGATAGAGTAAATCATTTAAAGCAGGAATATTTGCACCTCCCGTATCAGGTATCCACCACTGGCGAGTGTTCTCGTCGTAAAACTTGGCCTTCCGCATGACCGTCACATTATACCAATCTGCAAACACGATCACTGAGAGACCATCATCTTCCACATCTCGCTTCAGCTTGGCCACCTGCGCAGGTTGACAAAACACAATTTTAAAATCGCGATATCACACTGATAAACAGAATCGTGCGAAATTTCCAGAACGCTTTACTTCTGCGGGAAAGAATTCCTCCTCCGTATCTACGATGAGCAGTGTTCCGTAATTTCTCGCGTTGAAACAAGTGAAGGGATGGCCGAGCACTTCGAAGTAATATCCGGCGTTACGTAGATGTTGATACATATCCTTAAAATTGGTGTGTATATGATCTCCATTCCAATCGAGAGGGTCATTCTTTACGCGCAAGTCATCTCTGGGGAAATATCCGGGTGGATAGCGCAAGTTATGATACTGATCCCATAGAATACGTTTGCTGAAGACGAGAAAGAGGAGATAACGATTCGATGAAAAGGAATGGTCCCGTTCATTATCATGCGCCACTACTTTATACTCACTGTCTAGGAGGTGTAGGTATAACTTTTGCCTTCAACGGAAGTTTTATCGTCGACTGCCGCGGCTTATCTTCACTGTCGCATGCCGGCGACTCAATCGTGACGG
Organism: Dinoponera quadriceps; assembly: GCF_001313825.1. NCBI lineage: Eukaryota > Metazoa > Arthropoda > Insecta > Hymenoptera > Formicidae > Dinoponera > Dinoponera quadriceps. Next base: position 14,261 of record NW_014554579.1, on the reverse strand, counting down.
AGATATAGCCTGTGTGCGTGAAAATAATCTACCTAGTAATAACGTGTACAATATTAAGCGCATTTCGAAAGAAGTGAAATGTCATATAAACCGTGCGCGATGCCTTGCCAGTTGCGGGATGTCGACGGTACTGTTATGGCAACTGCTAACCAGCCCGACCATGGCCATAGAACATCGCTATACGTAAACGCCACGTCGATATGCTGGCCGTTGCCGTCACTGACGTACGGATGCCAAGTAAGATTCACCACGTGTCCAGATACACCCAAGCCGTTTATTATAGTCACGTTTACTATCGTCGGCATGCCGGTATGGTACACAGCTTGAGTACAGTACGGCCACATATATTGACACTCGGTCAGGTCTATATAACTGTGTAAAATCGTCGAGCGGTAAAATAATAATTATTTAAAACAATTCATCAAAACATCGGCAATAAACTCTCGAGTGGAGTAACCCCAGTGTTCTTTTCTCGCACAATCGGACGAAGCAGCGGGATGAATGGCGCGGCCCAGATGGGCGTTTCGAGGAAACTTTGAGTATATATTTGTTTTCAATGAAAGGCTCTTACCTCGGGCTAAGCGTGACGATAGGAGTGTACGATTGCAAAAACTGAAACGCCCGCAAAAGATCTAATTTTCCCGCACCTTGTTCAAACATTCCGATACCAGGTAAGCGACGGGCTGATCCTAGTAACGCTTGCTTCATACTCGCTGGCGTCACCTTAAATAAACGTTCATGTTCGAGTGGTTGATATTACCTTACGTTCGTCGTGATTACCTTCTGTTTGGCAGATTCGCCCGTTTCGACAAATCCGCTAGCTAGGAGCGCAACAGCACCAGCGACAACGGGACTAGCTACGGAAGTGCCGGAGAGAGTTCTACACCCTTTCTGCAAAGCAGATCCTTTCACTCCTGATCCGTATGTAACAAGATCGGGTTTAACTCTTCCGTATCCGGATGGCAATTCCCACGTTGTCATGCCGCGCGAAGAAAATCTCGCTATTTGATCGTCCCAATTGATACCTCCTACGCCTATTACGTCCATTTGATCGGCAGGATTGTTCAAAGTGCTGGATCGAGATGTAACGTAAGGATCAGCGCTATGTCACATGTTGTGTTATACGTACCCGTATAAAGGCCCATCGTTGCCGATCGCCGACACCATAATGACACCATTAGCTGTAAGCTCCCACACTTTATCGACGAATGGATGATCCATAAAATCCGGACCCCCGATGCTTAGATTTAACACTGTCACCTTGCTGAGTATGGCGTAATTGAATGCATCCAAAAACCACGAGGTATAAGATACCTGTGTCGAGGGGGGAAAAGAGAGTGAGAGAGAGAGAGAGAGAGAGAGAGATGAGAAAGGCGTGAACTTGTATAAATTGATGGCAAAAAGAACGGTACCTGAGCATTTGTGAAAACGCGAAAGATGTGCAATTCCGCGTCCGGTGCAAAACCCAAGCAGTCCCTGGAAGTAGACGCAACGACACCAGCCACGAATGTCCCATGGCCTAGGCCATCTTCCAGAGTCTTCTCGTTCGTCCAATTTGATCTCTCTTTGATCTTCTTAAAGTGCGGATGACTAATAGCCAGTCCAGTATCGAATATCGCTACTTTTATACCCTTTCCGGTAATACCCTTCGCCCATAATATATCAGCCTGGAGAATATGTGTGATTTGTCTCGGTATGGCTCTTAGTAGTCTGCGAGACGAGTGACGGCTGTTCGACTGCAATTGCTCGAGCACATTCTGCATATCCTGAAATTAAAATTTTCTATTATCGCGCACACACATAGTATATATATATATATATATATATATTTATCAAAGATGTGGCGCTTCTTTCTAGCCAGATTATCAACTTTCGCCAGCTTTGTTCTCACTCACATAAGTATTGGTCCGTCTTTTCTTCAAGTTTCTATATTCAGGAAAATCTGAATCTTCCGTCGTTGTGTTGATAAACTTTAAACTTCTACGTACAAGTCTCTGCGGTGTTACTCTCCTCACAAGCGGATGGTTATTCAAAGCTTTCAGCCCGTGATATTTGACTGTTTCCTCCAATAATATGATATCAAAGTCGCTAGGGAAGCGAGATGCCAAATTGTCACGATGTAAAATTGTCCAGTTGTTAATGCCTGATGAATTTAACGCTGCTCCTATGTAATTCTTTCGCGTGTGCAGTTTGTAGTAACCCTTAAACGCGACTATATACTCGTTCTCGATTATCTTGGAAGAAAACTCGACTTGGATTCGTTGTATATCGCAGCAAGCACAGGAGGATACAGACGATGAGTTACAGTCAGATTTAATATAGTCTCTATCATTATACTCTCTAGAATGGTTGTCAAAACAGAATGAACCAACAAGGAAGCTAAGTAACAGTATCCAGGAGACATGTAGCCAGCATGTATGCAGCTTCATACTATTCGGTTGAAATATCGAATGTATATCATACTTGGTAAAAATTACAGCGAGTAACAAGATACAATAAGATGATCGGTCCTACAACGATTCTTCCGTTTCTCGCTCGGTGTATTCATTATTTCATCTTTCATCATATTAATAAACGACACAAATGATCGATCAGTAATTTGCGTTTTCTCAACTTGTTCCACATTCAAAATGAGGATTATCGAGTCACTGTTGGTTATGTTACTCGAGTAACATTTCGAAATAATTTCGAAAAAAACGTAGTCACACACGTTCGCAGGATCCTTTTGCACTTCTTCTTCGCATCTTAACCTCTTTGACAGGCATAAAGTGACAGATTCTTCCCACGGAGAAATAATTCTTTCACATTATTCCACTAATAATTTATAGACTTTTAGTACATTGTAATCACAAGCTGTTTTGCGTTGCTTATACAGGCGATTAAAATTATTATTCCATCGACATGGACAACTTATGCTTGATGAAAACTATATTAACAAATGAACCATGTATGTAATCAGGGACGTACTTATTATCAGAAAGAATTGCATTTTACTCTTTTGGAATGATGACATATGGTTTTACCAACCTATTTTGTCATCTTCTCCTCAAAAGAACATCAGACTTCCTTTCTACCTTTAATTCTGGTGGCAGACGGCCTGTCGGCTTGTATCGCCCCAACACCACTCACACTATAAGTCTGTTCTTTTTAGTTGCACTGCTGAACTGGTGAAATAAGTTGAAGTGTGAAAACATACACTTGTCTCAATTCAACTTATGTCAGTAGTTTAGCAGTGCAGCTGAAAAGAACAGGCCAATTGTTCAACTAACAGCGAAGCAACACTGGAACAGACTTAAACAAATTATTACCTTGGAATCCTTCAGTAATACTGAAGGATTAATACTGATTTCCAATTTCGAACATACGACGACTGATAGTCGATAGGAGAATGTGTTTTCTAGAAACATTATTTTTTCTAGTTAGTAATTAAAAAAATGAAATCTTTATGCACCCACGAGATTTATTCAGCTGCATCTGTTGCGAATAAAAGAACGCATTTCAGGTGTCAAGTGGTCTAGCGTGGATTCCCGAATGCACTTTTAGTGGTAAAATGATGTTGGAGCACTGTTGGTAGCCTGTCACATACTGAGAGAGAGAGAGAAAGAGAGAGTGCTGCATGAACACGCGTGTACGAACACCGTAGGTATGGTAGTGGTGTGTAAAATCACAGTGCGTAATTATTTGTATTATAAGCTATTGACAGGGATGTTAATGTCAATCTGAACGATATACATCCTCCACAACATGTCTCTATGCTTTCGCGTGCTGCCTGGCAGGCTATTATCGTTCGTCAATAGCCGTAAATCACTGTCGAAGCTGGGCCGTTATCAATTGCGAAAGAATACAGGATCTACCTTTATGAAGCAAGTATGTACATAGGTTGCCATCTATTAATTATTATTTTAGCTTCGTTATTTTATGCAATCTCCAATTTCTAAAGATGATTTCGTATCGAGTAGCGTTATTCCGGCGCTGCTAATAAAACCATTCTAACCTCTAAACTATGCTTATATAATTATATGTTTTTAACCTTGGATCTGTTTTTCGTTTTTCTGAACTAAGTTGCACTTTTTTTTTACTGTTAGGATGAGACAAGTATGTAATTTACCATTGAAGGATAAAAAAACGAAATTCCAGTGCAGCCTTAGTTTAGGAACAAAAATAGACTTCTTGTTCAGCCAGATTAGATTGTAGCCAATTCGCATAATTTAAATTCCAATAATAGTTTTTTTGGCTAAAAGTACCAAAAAATGTATGCAGCACGAATTATTTCGACTTTAACATGCTTTAGAAGGATAAGTAACATGTACTTCGAATTAGGTGAGATTTACAGTTTCCGAGATATTTCATAGTTAAAGATATATAACTAAAAAGTAAGGCTGATAGTAGACCACTTTAGAATATTTTCTCATAATATGCATACTGTTACGCTCAAAAATAATAAGAGATGTATTTACAGTTGTTATGTTTACTATTCCTCTACTTAATGTATTACCAATATAGTTTTTGGCTTTCAAGTTAAAAACAGATATGTAACTACATAAATTTGTTAGCTAAAAACAGATATGTAACTATATAAATTTGTTGCTATATAATCTTTTACTTTACAAAATTAACGAATCTATCGTATACTAAATAACAAATACGAAAGAAATTTGCTCCTAAACAAGAGAGTTTATTTGGGTTTAAATATATTTGTAGATTTTGTAAAGGGATATTTCGAAAAGATGTTGTACAAGCTTTGCACAAAAGGCCTATTAAGCCTTACAACATTACAAAATTGTTACCGAAGAAAAGTAACTTGTTACAAATAATGTGTTACTTTACAACCCTGATTTTAGTATATAATAGACTCATCAATTTAGTAAGGTAAAATATTCAAACATGTTTGACAGGCTGTTCATGAATTAAATATTAGTTATATAATATATCTGGAAGGTTCAATACAGAGACATAATGACATGCCAACATAAAAATATATATTTTTATTATTTTTTAGTATAATAAGATTGATATTACAAAAAATATTTTAACATGTATATTATACGCACATGTTCTGCAATTCTCACTCTTATTTTTAGTCACGTATATCTTTAACTTAAAATATCTTAGGAATTATAAGAGAGTGTCACCTAATTCAAAGCCCATATTGCCTAGAAATAAAGTTGTATAAAACATGTCTTTCGTGCTGAATAAGTTTTTGTACATTTCTATCATATTCTGCATTACAGTTTATAAATTAATAAGATTAAACATAAAGCGGCATCAGTGCCATATATATATTATCAAGATTAATTGTCCGTAAAATTGTAGTTTTTAGATACGCAAAGAATATTCGCAAGAGCCTCTACCACGAGTAAGACGTCGGTACCTACTGTGGATTACGTATTACATCAAAATTTACCACTTTCCTCTCTCATCGACACTTACAGTCAATGGAGTGAAAGATCATTTGGTCGTCGATTGTATCGATATGATGATAACGTACGGAGGAATATGACTTATTGGTCCCAGATGCGCAGGTCGCAAAGGACACAAAGGCTCAGTGCCGTCGCTAAAAACAGGAAGCACATTATAGGAATCACATCGGATGATGTTACAGTGTCTCAGACGCAAAGTGTTATAGGCAATGTTAAGAATAATTCATTTCTAGATAATAGTAGAATAATTGTTCCAATTTTGGAGGATTTTCATCGTAGTCCAGGATTGAGTATTAGAAGCAACATCCTATTTACGGATGTGACTCCTTTAAAATCAAGTCAGCAGCAATCATCGCCGTCACCGCAAGATACCGAGGGTAAACCATCGCAGGAACAAATGCAACGTGTATTCGATTGTCTTAGTGAAGATGTATGTTATCTGACAAACAAAGTGTTCTGGAATTATTGTCTTTTCCTCACGCGAATGCTTTTAAAGTAGAGTTGTATTTTGAGAGAAAGTACGATAATCCCGGAACACTGTACATGTTATTGTATCAAACAATTATTTTATTGAATTATTTTTAGTTGCCGAAGTTGTTTGTGAAGATGCAGAATTACGCAATATATACTGAAGATATAATCTTCATCAATAACATAAGAGGAGTAACAACAAAGTAAGTTAACTTTCACGTTCTTCTTTTAAATAGATTATATATTGATGGACTCATTGCGAGAATTATAAGTACTTGACAAAATTCAAATTCCACTTTGAATAGTTTAATTTTGAATATTTTAAATATTTGCCGATCGCTTTATTTGTTTGTGTGTATGTATGTTCTCTCTCTCTCTCTCTCTGTCTGTGTGTGTGTGTTGTGTGTATTGCGCACACGTATGTGCATGCGCGTGAATCAAATCTTTGACGATATGCTGGAATCTAACCTGATTTTTATCCTAATTTTCCTAATTTTCGAATCTAATCTAATCTCTTTAATTTGAATGTATATCAAATTTGAGTTACATTTTTTGGGGGGATTTACATGCTAATTCGTGATGAAATACTTACAATGATATTAAAAACTTTTTCCTGAGTATGAGTAAAAATATTAATCATTGCATAAAAAATCTCCCATCAATCACAAAGAAAATGTGCTAAGTGCTAGAAAATTTATAATAGATATCAAACAGGTGTGAACAGATCTTATAAACTGATAAATATATATGCATGTATCATAACATAATCATATTTTACAAGATGATAAATTTGTCATACATTTGATACAGTATGTTTAAACAAATTATGGAGTTAATTATTTTTAATCTAGTAGCGTTTTCAAGCTGCACATCTATCTTACAAAGTTTCCGTATTTTATGATCAGAACCGCACCAAATTATTTAGCAGAAGAATATTTTTACACGCATAGTTTTGTTAACAATAAAAAGTGACTTTAAGGAACTAGTTTTTTTTTTTCAATGACTTATTCGTCTATCATTTTCCGATAAAAATGAAATAATCGAAAGACACGACCGATTCAGCACAGCCGATAAAATTATCGAACTGTTCGAACCGTTAAGATTCGAAACCAATTTGAATCAACAGAGATTCGAACGATTCATATACCTCTAATAATTTATAAAGCTTCAAATTTTATTTGTTCAATATTTATATATGTTTTTGCATATTATTTGTATGTACTTTAATGAATATTGCAGGGGACTTATGAGTTATGTAAAACAATTAGCACTTCTAAAGGCGCTTGGTCACGTAAAGTTCGCATTTGTCAAGTTTGATATCATAAAGATCACAATGCATATTGAAGATGCTACAGTGAGAGTTCGTTGGCGTATACGAGGTGTTTCAACTATAAGAATGCTCAGCATTTGTTGGAAATATAAACTTTTCAATATACGAGAAGCTTTGGAAAAGGATTCTGAGCTGTAAGTTTGGTTTAAAGATTATTACGAGTATACACATGTGCAGTGCCATTGAACATGAATGAATTGTTGAATGAATATGAATTTAATTTCGCCAGGTGCCAGAAATATTATTAAACTCAGAGTACCATGCTATAATCCTATGAAAAATGAAATATTGGAGAAATTGAATTCATAGTAGTATCACCTTTACATTAAACCTTCAGATAACAAAGTTTATGCTGTCCCACATATAACAAGGTTTATAGACAAGGAATTAGTCTTTGAAAAAATTTTATGAAATAAAAACAGAAGAGAGAGAGTTATCAATTTTTCCTCTTTAATTAGTCAAGAAATAATTATACATTTTTTTATGATTAATATATCGCTAATTTGTGGCAAGTAATTTGTTAAAAAATAATAATGAAAAAAATAGTAAAATAATCGAGAAATGACGTTAATAACAAGGTAGGTCAACCGGGAGAACGCGCTTGGGAAAATTAGGTCATATTAGCCGAATTTGCTTTATACTAGGTAAGATTATGCAGTCCAATTTATTTACATTATCAGTTGTTGCGGAAAGACTGGCTTGAAAGACTCGCGAAGCCGCAACACGCCACGCTTCGCTAGCACATGCGTGGAAACATTAGAATATGGTCGGATCTGATCTATCTGTTACGGTTCTCAAGAAGAGCTGAAAATGACAAAAGTGAGCAAATTCACAAGGTGTTGAGCAATGAAATTATAAATATTCTAGTAAATTGGACAAAATCACTTTTGTAATTTTCACCTCGTTCTCACGAGAATCGTAATGGCCCTCCTCTGAGGGTTAATTGTATCAATTTATACATATATAACTGGCGTTGTTTCTTATATTTTATTATTAATTATTTTTTTCTACGTCTCAAGGTCTATTTTTGTGGTATTTGCTACGAATTCAATTAAAAATTCATGGACTCTTCTCGTTTTGCTCTTAAGCAGGGAATTGCTTAAACTTTTATTAAAATTAAAGCCTATTTATGTAATCTATCTTATTTCACGAATAAAAAGGAAATAATTATATATAACAATTTCAGATGGTATGATGGCTTTTCTACTTACTATGTAAATAGCGAGGGAAAAGTTTATAAGCACATCGCGGATAAAGTGATGCCCGATCAAGATGTGGCGGAGAAAAAGGATGACTTACGTATCGCCCCGAAATTAGCGCTATTTAGAGGCCTGACGGACGTGTTCAACAATGATGAGTGTTTTTCTGAATTATGTACTACGTTAAAATTTCATCGGTTAGAATAAGCGATTTGGCAAAACAGTTTGTAAAATTATACGACAAAAGAAATAGTTTTACAACGTATCTAAGATTATTATAATATAATGCATTTCGTTAAAAATTTATCAGTATAGCAAGCAAAACTACTATTGATAGTGTAAGAGAATATGTGAATTAAAAGAATATACATTAAATGTATCTATCTATCTTTTTATATGATTCTAAATTACCCGCATCCGTTTGTTCAGCAATCAGAATAAGAGCGTAAATATCTTTCTAAAAAAAAAAATCTAGTAATTGTAATTCACAAATGTTAGAAAATGCATGTTATATTAATAAAATACCTTGTACTTCTAAAATATAATAGCCTTAACATTTTAATACAAATAGATTATTAGGATCTTCCACTCACATATATTCGTGATTTATTTATTAATTATTAAAAAAAATGATAACGATATGTCAAAACAGTAATGTGTTATTGTGATAGCTTTGTATTGTATACAAACTGTCCCATTTTAAATGACAACCTCAAATATCTTGAACAATGCATCTGAAAGAAAAATGTTTCATATAAAAGTTAGAGGGTTTAAAAGGATCCATCTTATCAGTTGGAACTTAGGTGTCAGTCAAATGAGGGTCAATTTAATTTTTTTATGAAATCGCATGGTTTTCTTAAAAATCGGTTCCTCGGTTCATTCCGCGTATAAAAATACAAGGTTAAGATAATCGAAAAAAGAATTTTTCTTTTCGAGATATTTTCTTATTCTGATATTTTTCAATACAAGATATGAGATATCTATTAAAGCAAGCCTGCAGCTAGTTTGCATTTTCCTATGGTTTATCCGACTGCCATTTCCTCGTCTTATACCATCTAGGCTCCTTTCGGACCAATATTTAATAAGTTATTCGACTGCAAATATCTGCCTCTGGTAACTTTCGGTGCCGATTTTTTTTTTAACAATCATAAATAGTTGATATTTTTTACCTATCAGGAACTGTAGAACTCATCGAGAGAAATCAAATGCGCTATTCAGGAGTATTCAGACTCGATACCAAATTTTTTTAATTTTTGAAAGGAATCGAAAAAATATTATTTTGTATCAGGAACTCCAGAACTCTTTGAAATACACCAAATGAGCTATTTAGAACGATCTTGATGTTAGGTGTAAGGTTAGCACCCCGTTTTTAATTGTGTAATTGCAAATACCAAAAGTTGTTAAATATTAAGGTAAATCTCCACAGCGTTGGGTGCGGTGGAATGCAATCGCGCGGTCCGCTCGAGGAATATTTTCACTGTCCTGTAAGCTTTCTGAACACTTTAACATGTACGAATATTTATTCAATACTGATAAATCCAAATCTCGTTGCCATCGACGAAATTTAATGTTACTAGTGACAATATAATTTCTCCGTTATGACTTTAATACATTATCAATTATTTGTAAACAGTACTTATAGAAAGCAAGGGTTGAATCTAAAATGGCATCTGAATGAATTGTTGGCGCATTGTCTAAGCTCTTGACAAGATTATATAAATTATTCATAAGATATTCATGAATCAAAAACACACCCTGATAAAACTCGACGTTTCTGATTGGTCCTTCATTCTTTCTAGGGATGTTTCGATCCACAATCCACTACTCACATTAATTTAGCGTTTAACGTAAAAATAAGCCCTCGGTGAAGCAGATTAAACCAAATTTTACTTCCACGTAACATATTTGCATCCGCGTTGCTACGAAATAGCACNTTTAGTACCGAAATTAAATTCCAGAATCATTCTCTGAAGCTTGGGGTATGATGGAAATGTATCGCGTTGTATGCTCGAAACATATTTCCAACGCCTTGTATGCTTTGCGAACATTTTCTCATGTAAGATTATTTTTTCAATACTGATAAATCCAAATTTCGTTGACATCGACGATACTTAATGTTACTAGTGACAAAATCATATCACCGGTATGACTGTTATATATTATGAATTATTTGTAGTCAGGATATATTAACAAAACGCGTGGCGTCTTAAATTGCATATGAATGAATTGTTGGCGCATCGTTTAAGGCCTTGCCAAAATAAAATAAATAATTCATGAGATATTCATACATCAAGAACACAATCTGATACAACTCGATGTGTTTGAGTGGTCCTTCCAACTTTCTAGGGATGTTACAATCGGCAATTCGCTAATCACATTAATTTGGCGCTTTCCGCACAAGTTAGCCCTCAGTACAGAAGATTTCATCACATTTGAATTCCGCGTGACATATTTGCACCCGCGTTGCTTCGAAATAGTATTGTTTGTAGTACGCAAAGTAACTATATTGTCGAATAATAGCTTAGTTATTTACCTATTGCGAGTTACCAACATTTTTTTTCACTCATTTATTCGAAATTGAATAAGGAATCGAAATATGTAAACATTTTTGTAGTCACTGATTGCGAAGTACATGTAATTTCAAATCGTTTATAACTATTATGTATTTCTCAAAAACATGCTACGTAGAATTATGATTTGTTTTAATAAGATAATGAAATAATATCAAAATTTTCCATTTCATTAAGAAATACACGCAAATGATTTACTAATAGCGCGCCGCGTCCAGTTCAGGCCGCGTCCAGTTCGCGCCGCTGCATCGATGTAAACAAATGAACGTAGTTATTTACCTCTTGCGAGTTACCAACATTTTTCTTCACTCATTTATTCGAAATTTAATAAGGAATCGAAATATCTAAACATTATTGTCGTAACTGATTGAGAAGTTCATGTAATCTCCAATCGTTTATGTTCGCCTCCGCTGCGGCGCTGCGCGTCGAAGGTAAAAAAAAGTTGTTGTTATTATTTACCTACTGCGAGTTACCAACATTTTTCTTCACTCATTTATTCGAAATTTAATAAGGAATCGAAATATCTAAACATTATTGTCGTAACTGAATGAGAAGTACATGTAATCTCCAATCGTTTATGATCGTCTTCGCTGCGGCGCTGCGCGTCGATGGTAAACAAATGATCGCTGTTAGTATTTCCCTTATGTCGAGTCACCAACATTTTTCTTCACTCATTTATTCGAAATTTAATAAGAAATCGAAATATCTAAACATTATTGTCGTAACTGATTGAGAAGTAGAAGTAATCTCCAATCGTTTATGATCGCCTCCGTTGCGGCGCTGCGCGTCGATTGTAAACAAATGATCGTTGTTATTTACCAATTGCGAGTTACCAACATTCTTCTTCAATAATTTATTCGATATTTAATAAGGAATCGAAATATCTAAACATTATTGTCGTAACTGATTGAGAAGTACATGTAATCTCCAATCGTTTATGATCGCCTCCGCTGCTGCGCTGCGCGTCGATGGTTACCAAATGATCGTTTGTTTTTATTTACCTTATTGCGAGTCACCAACATTTTTCTTCACTCCTTTATTCGAAATTTAATAAGGAATCGAAATATCTAAACATTACTGTCGTAACTGATTGAGAAGTACATGTAATCTAAAATCGTTTACGATCGCCTACGCTGCGGGGCTGCGCGTCGATGATAAAAATTTATCGTTGTTATTATTTACCTTATTGCGAGTCACCAACATTTTTCTTCACTCATTTATTCGAAATTTAATAAGGAATCGAAATATATAAACAAGAATGTCGTAACTGATTGAAAAGTACATTTAATCTCTAATCGTTTACGATCGCATCCACTGAGGCGCTGCGCATCGATTGTAAACAAATGATCGTTTTTATTTATTTATTCCGTGTTACCAACATTCTTCTTTACTAATTTATTCGAAATTTAATAAGGAATCGAAATATCTAGGCATTATTGTCGTAACTGTTTGAGAAGTACATGTAATCTCCAATCGTTTACAATCGCCTCCGCTGCAGCGCAGCGCGTCGATGGTAAGCAAATGATCGTTGTTATTATTTACCTTATTGCGAGTCAGCAACATTTTTCTTCACTCATTTATTCGAAATTTAATAAGGAATGGAAATATCTAAACACTATTGTCGTAACTGATTGAGAAGTACAAGTAATCTCCTATCGTTTATGATCGCTTACGCTGGGGCGCTGCGCGTCGATGGTAAACAAATGATTCTTGTTATTATTTACCTTATTGCGAATCACTTACATTTTTCTTTACTCATTTATTCGAAATTTAATAAGGAATGGAAATATCTAAACACTATTGTCGTAACTGATTGAGAAGTACATGTAATCTCCAATCGGTTATGATCGCCTCCGCTGCGACGCTGCGCGTCGGTGGAAAAGAAATGATCGTTGTTATTATTTACCTATTGCGAGTTACCAAAATTTTTCTTCACTCGTTTATTCGAAATTTAATAAGGAATCGAAATATCGAAACATAATTGTCGTAACTGATTGAGAAGTACATGTAATCTCCAATCGTTTATGATCGCCTCCGCTGTGGCGCTGCGCGTCGAAGGTAAACAAATGATCGTTGTTATTATTTACCTATTGCGAGTTACCAACATTTTTCTTCACTCATTTATTCGAAATTTCATAAGGAATCGAAATATCTAAACACTATTGTCGTAACTGATTGAGAAGGACTTTAATCACCAATCGTTTATGATCGCCTCCTCTGCGGCGCTGCGCGTCGATGGTAAACAAATGATCTTTGTTTTTATTTACCTTATTGCGAGTCACCAACATTTTTCTTCACTCATTTATTCGAAATTTAATAAAGAATGGAAATATCTAAACACTTTTGTCCTTTACTGATTTAAAAGTACATGTAATCTCCAATCGTTTAAGATCGCCTCCGCTGCGGCTCTGCGCGTCGATGGTAAACAAATGATCGTTTGTTTTTATTTACCTTATTGCGAATCAGCAACATTTTTCTTCACTCATTTATTTGAAATTTAATAAGGAATGGAAATATCTAAACACTATTGTCGTAACTGATTGAGAAGTACATGTAATCTCCAATCGTTTATGATCGCCTCCGCTGCGGCGCTGCGCGTCGATGGTAAACAAATGATCGTTTGTTTTTATTTACCTTATTTCGTATCATTAATATTTTTCTTCACTCATTTATTCGAAATTTTATAAGGAATCGAAATATCTGAACATTATTGTCGTAACTGATTGAGAAGCACATGTAATCTCCAATCGTTTATGATCGCCTCCGCTGCGGGGCTGCGCGTCGATGGTAAACAAATGATCGCTGTTATTATTTACCTTATTGCGAGTCACCAACATTTTTCTTCACTCATTTATTCGAAATTCAATAAGGAATCTAAATATCTAAACATTATTGCCGTTACTGATTGAGAAGTACATGTAATCTCCAATCGTTTATGATCGCCTCCGCTGCGGCGCTGCGCGTTAATGGTAAACAAATGGTAAATTTTGTAGAGAATCGTCGGGAAAGAGAATTAATTGGTAAAAAGTTTATATCTAACAAAAAATGTTACACTACGTAATGTTTTATTTGTTTTAATATGCAAATAATGAGAGTAAATTGCCTGCGTCGGTAAAATTTATAATACAAATATGGTGCAGTACATACAAATAGATGTGAATTTTTCGGTGAGATATTTACCACAAATTGTTATCTGACTGAAGAAGACTCACAATTAACAATACTTTCTTGATATTTCCAAAGGTTTTCACAAGACAGTCATTTAACCTTC
>NW_014554578.1:0-1208 GCF_001313825.1 Dinoponera quadriceps | reverse complement strand
ATTCTTCTTCACTAATTTATTCGAAATTTAATAAGGAATCGAAATATTTCATCCTCATTGTCGTAACTAATTGGGAAGTACCAGTAATCTCTAATCGTTTACGGTCGCCTCCGCTTTGGCGCTGCGCGCGGATGGTAAACAAACGATCGTTGTTATTTACCTATTGCGAGTTTCTAATATTCTTCTTCACTAATTTATTCGAAATTTAATAAGGAATCGAAATATCTAAGCCTCATTGTCGTTTCTGATTGGGAAGTACCTGTAATCTCTAATCGTTTACGATCGCCTCCGCTGCGGCGCTGCGTGTGGATGGTAAACAAATGATCGTTGTTATTTACTTTTTGCGAGTTTCTAACATTCTTCTTCACTATTTCACGCATCAGTCGCACTGGTAATTACTATGTTTCTGTCCTCTGCTAATGTCGTCATTCGAGGCCTTCCAGTACGTTTTCTGTTGGTTAAACTATTGCGGTTTTTAAATTTCTTGATGATATATTCAACAGTTCGCCTTTGTATGTTCATTTCAACAGAAATTTTTCGGTCACATTTGCCAATTTGGTGGTGCGCGATAATCAAAGAACACTCTTCAAGGGAGAGTTCATTTGATTTTGGCATTGTTCAAGTTTTTTTAACGACACTCACACGGACAACTCGTTATAATAAATGGATGTTTATTCTTCGAGATTTGGAAGGAAACTAGATATTCGAGGACCGAAAGTGACAGCTAATCCCATTTCAATTATATAAAAAGTGAACTGAGACAACATTCATATCACAAAGAAAAACGTAAACAAAGGGGACGGTATAAACTCTGGAAATATGCTAATCAGCATAAGTATATCGACGTGCAAAAAACATCACTTTCAGTTTGATTATTTCTTGATTCTCTGATATTTGACATTTAAAAAGTAAGCAAAGCAATTAAATTTATTAGAATTGGTGGATTTTTTGAAATGAACATAAAATTGAGGTGGGCAAATAATTATGGTAGTGTATACATACAAGCCAAATTTTTTCAGAAAGATGTGAGTGTTGCCAATCATTATCAGAATGCTACCCAGTACGAAAATCCGGGTTTAGGAAGATTGTTTAGAAAAAGTTGTTGGTATCTTCAAATCTTCGCAAAAGAAGGTCTCTTTCTCGAAGACAATCAGAATTTGTAGTAAAAATCACACAGTAATGTAGGGTGAACACTCTATACTATAATA
>NW_014554577.1:1434-1643 GCF_001313825.1 Dinoponera quadriceps | reverse complement strand
ATATAATTGAAAAATAAATTTTATAATTTTATTTATTTTGCTTACATTTTATCTATAACTTCTTTTTTGTTAACTTAAATACATTTAAAATATAACTCATAATCGTTCGTTTTCCACGTTTCTGGAAAAAATCTTTTTTCAAGCTTTCGTTAGAGAAAGTAGCTAAATTTATAAAACAGTCACGATGCCCAAAAGAAAGAGTATTAGGG
>NW_014554577.1:0-1383 GCF_001313825.1 Dinoponera quadriceps | reverse complement strand
TTTTTTTATTAAAAAATTCAGTTTTTCATTATGCTACTGATATGAATTTTTGAACGCATAAGCATTCGCTAATGTTTATGTTCTAAAAGTCTTCAGAAAAAAGTAAGGTACAACTAATAATCTTTACTGATAAAAAAGAATATAATTGAAAAATAAATTTTATAATTTTATTTATTTTGCTTACATTTTATCTATAACTTCTTTTTTGTTAACTTAAATACATTTAAAATATAACTCATAATCGTTCGTTTTCCACGTTTCTGGAAAAAATCTTTTTTCAAGCTTTCGTTAGAGAAAGTAGCTAAATTTATAAAACAGTCACGATGCCCAAAAGAAAGAGTATTAGGGTTAAAAAAAATTCTAGACTAACCCGTCAAAGTGATATTGAAATTATGGAAGCAGATAATCATTTTGATGTTACCGTGATACCTGAACTTGACAATTCTAGGGAATCTGATTGTTCTTTTGAATCAGGTAACGATTTTGAGGGTGGTGATGATAGTGATGCTAACAAAGAAATAGATTTAGGCTTTTCGAAATCATTTAGACAAGTCGTAAGTTTATACACCGATTCTCAGAAAAAATGGGAAGAAAATCATATTTATGACTGGGTTGATTGAGAAATAACTTACGAAAATAGTTTAGAAAATGAAATACATCTAAAAAATAGAGATTTTGACAAAATAAGAAATTGTTCTTTGACAAAAATTTGAGAATTTTTTTTTATCGGAAGTAAAAAATTATATTATTGAATGCACTGTATTACACGGGTATAAACTTTCTTTGGACGATTTAGATACATTTCTTCGAATAATAGTTTTTAGTTGCTTCAATAAAAGATTGTCTCAACGAGACAACTGGTCTACAGATACATTTTTGAGAGCTGAAAATGTGGCCTCATCCATGGGTGTTAAAAAATTCGAAAAAATTAAATCAATGATGAAATTGCACAGACCCTCTGTTGAAGACAAGGAAGACAAAATTTGGGGTGTGAGAGCATTTACAAATATTAAAGAAAAAATNAAATTTGGGGTGTGAGAACATTTACAAATATTAAAAAAAAAAGTTTTACAATTTGGCTATTTTTCCACAGCACTATCAATTGACGAAATGATGATAAAATACTTTGGACGATGCTCCTTGAAACAATTTATTAGATCCAAGCCAATTAGATTTAGAATCAAAATGTCGGGCTTGGCTAGTGCTGATGAATACTTATTTGATTTTAAAATATACTGCGGAAAAAATGTAAAATTTAATATTTTACCAAAATGTTCTCTCGGTAGTCGCGTCGTGATGCAGATGTTGCAAAGTTTATTATCTCTTACATGCTTACGTAATGTAAAAAGTTATCATGTTTATTTTGACAATTTATTTTGTTCT
>NW_014554576.1:0-450 GCF_001313825.1 Dinoponera quadriceps | reverse complement strand
CTACTCCCCCCCCCTCCCAGCAACGGATGACAACGAGACGGTTTTTTAGTCAGTAGGAGTCTGACATACCCCCCGGGTGTTCCCCCAAACCCCCGGGGGAATCCATGATGGATATTCCTCTCTATAAAAAAAGGTTAGGTTAGGTTAGGTTAGGTTTCCGATGCCTCGCATTGCGTGTCCTCGGACACAAGGTGCGGGTCTCGCAGTGGCCACTGCGACCGGACGCGTTCCCAGTTGGCGGATAGGGGAAAGCCCACCAGACATGGTGGGTAACGGTGAATAACCCTTCGTGAGAATAAGCCGGCGCGGACCAAAAGGCGCTGGGGTCCTGGAGGTCGAGTGGTTTCATCCCGGGATGGGGTGGCGCCGATAAATGCTCGACTGAGAAAGGATCCCTGGGACGGGCAAGTGGAAGCCGCCATAAAACTCCTTTCCCCGGGCTGACCAGTC
>NW_014554575.1:0-608 GCF_001313825.1 Dinoponera quadriceps | reverse complement strand
TTACCTTTACATATGAATATGAAATTTAATTTATTTCCTCTTTTCTTTGCAATAATAGTTCCAACTTTCGCGTTTTTTAGATACGGTATTAAATTTTGGTCCATAAGCTCCTGCGCTCCTTGATCGCAGGTTTTTCCATCAGCAGTTAGAAAGTATAAATAGTTATCATTTCTCATAAATATTTTGTCGCGGCTGTTAATTATGTATCGTCTTTGCGGGCGTGTAATTATTTGGTGACTATTTGACTCTTTGGAGTCGGTGTTTAACTCGTTACACGTTTGATCTATGTTTTGTTCGTCGTCGTCGCCATCCTTTTTTTACTGTCATCAGAGTCAGATAAATCTTCGCGTTAAAGTTTCTTGATTCCCTTCCGAATTGGTTTTCTTAACGTTACAATGTCGCTACGTCGATTCTCCTGATTATTTTCTTTTAATTCATTGTTTTGAAAGTATTCTAAATTGTCGAGTATTTGTAATAAGTTTGGCAGTATACGTATCGTCGTGTTCGATGGGTGTATGTTATGCGTAGCGTTATCTTGTACCGGCGATTCGTCTTCAGCGTCAGACGGCGCGTCACCCGGGATAGGGTGTCCTGTTTCACTGCGCGTA
>NW_014554574.1:5651-10060 GCF_001313825.1 Dinoponera quadriceps | reverse complement strand
CATAAATTTAATTATTACCTCATTTTAGAAATAAGAAAAACATAAAATGTAAAATTATTTATTTCGAAATATGTGTTTTTTTTTTGTATATTAAATATATATAATACTATAATCACGTACTATTTAAATTAATGAATATTATAGTGAATATCACAACTTTGACAGCGTGACAAATGTGACTAAAAGTTATTTTTGAATGAGCAATATTTTTAGCATCACATTTATCAATGAATGATAAAAGAATAATAAGTAATAACAATTTATGATTCGACTGCAGGACATCATAAAATTGCATTTATATCAACTTAAAATTAAATACATTTTGAGATCAATAAATATCTATCTTAGCCAAATGCGCACTTGTGGCACTCAAAAGTTTAATAAAAGGCCTGTTATTTTTAGCTGAACTAATATATTCTGGAATTTTGTTTCTTTTCCTTTTAACGCTCAGTTATATATTTGTTTTATTTTAACAATAAAAAGTGCAATCTAATTCAGCTGAAAAGAACAGACCTAAAGTTAAACTGTTTTAGGATCGATTCATTGCATATCACCGCCGGTTTCAGACTCAGCACTTCACAGCTATGCACCAATCATGTGAGATATTTAATACGAGTCTCTACTGTTTTGGTGGAAAGGCGCGACAGTATAGAGACGATCATGTTGAATAACATGATCGGCAGGCTCTACGAACTGCTGGCCGAAGACGTGAAATCCACCTTGTTTGACGATTTGGTCAATCTAGATGCAGATTGTAATACTCCTGCCTTATATTGGCTGGCAGCGAAAATGAAGGGTTCCCATCTAAAACATTCAGTGTATAAATTTGATGACTTGCCAAGAGCCTTCCTGAATTTACGAGAACATTCAACTACGCGTAATTGGAAACGCCTTGTGAGACGATGTTTTGATAAATTTCTAATTATTATATTACTTCGAACAAGTTTCGATCGAAATTTTCTTTACATAATAGGTACGGCAAATATCTGCAATGCAGGTAGTGAATTACAGCGATAATAGAGATATTAGCGATGTCTTAGGTAAAATGTGGAATTTCGTGGCAGACGCGATTCCCGAGTGCGAAGGCAAACAGCTCGACGTATTATCCGATTTTTTGGTTGCCATATTCGACGGCACTCGTCTCGATAATCTTCGGGATTATGCCCTTGATTCGGTACAATGAGTTTATCTTATATATAATTGAAATATATTTGAGTCAGTGAAATTAGAGACGCTAGCTGTTGCTTTTTCGTAATGTTTATTGCATATGCTATTTTAGATCCTGATGTCCATTGTGAGTTCATGTACTTGCATGTTATCTTCAATAAAGATCAAGCTCTGCCAATATTTACGACAGAACGTCGAGAATGTCGGTGATTGCGAAGGCCAAAGCATATCTGCTTTGATCAAACTGTTTAGTCGTTTACTGGAGGACGAGAGTCCTTGGGTACGCCAAGAAGCCCTGGAGACTTTTGAATACGTAGGACATACATGCTCGGAACATCTTGTTGCCAGAATAGCAAAAGGTCTGGCCAAGATTCCCACCATCAGCAATGTCATGCAAGCATATCTATCCTGCAAAAGGCTCTATGTACTCGAGGATTTTTCGAACGTGTACGATTATCTCGGGCACGTATCTAAAGCAGCTCAAAGCCATCGCGAGCACATGTGCTACGAACACGAAGTAAGTATGATAAATGATATAAAACGAAATATGGCTTTTATTTATAGAAATGACGTGACCAATGGATTTTTAAGGAATCGGAAAGAGAAAAAAAAATACCGAGATTGGAAGAGGAAAACTCGCAAGATATCGCGCCGATGTTGATGTCACTGGATAAACAAGCGGAGAAGATGTACAAAGGATTAACGGAGGCTTTGGAAGGACGAGCTAATATCAGCGAGACAATCTGTAGAAAACTGATAACTGTCCTAGAGACGATTCTGAATACTTATAAAAAGTGAAATTTCATAGAAATGGTTATCACTTTATCGAAATGATAAATAGAAATATTTTACTAGTGACAAACATTTTTTATCGAAAAGAAATGATAATGATAATTAAAAATTGCCGAGGAACGAATAGAACATAATTAAAAATATTGATAAGAGATAAAAACAGAAGAAAATTGATAAATAAATAGGAAAAAGAATGAAAAGAAATGAATGGTTTTGAAGAGTCTCTTATTATAACCTTGGTGCAAATGTGCATGCATGGGCGTGTGTGCGTGCGTGTGTGTGTTGTATTATTACATCATATCATATATATTTATATATGTATATGTATATGTATCAGTATTATATTTTTGTTAAGGTTATCTAAACTTGAATATCCGCTCAATGCTTGATAATGACTCATTGATCAACGACGTTTATAAAAGAAGCTAAGCACGCTGTAATATATAGTCTGATGCTAACCCGTGTAGTTTCATACATCTATTTGCATTGCAACTTTTTAAAGGATATCAATAGATAAAAGTGCGATCTTTTCATTTATTATCGATGTGCAAAGATTTTATTCGTTCATTAAAAATACATATCTAAAACTTTATACATTCTATTTGGTGAGTACTTTATCACGATATTGAACTATGAACGAACCTACATTTAGGACGGGATACTTGTTTTAATCTGTTATACAACAATTTAATTCAAAATTATAACAAAATAACTCATAATTAACTAAAAATAGATAGTAAAATATATACATATGCATACATATATACACTAGATTCAAACAAATTTTATTTGAACTAAAAAAATAATTTTTTAAAAATACGTTTAAAGATATTATTTATTCTAATCTATTAATAAATTTGTTAAAATAAAGAAAGAATAATGTTGTAATAAATAAATATTTTTTAATGTAAAAAAAGATCTTCATTTGAAAAAAAATATTAATTTGTTTCAAATAATCTATTATATAATAAAAATAAATATTTTTTAATATCAAAGAAATATTTTATAATGTCAAAGAAATATTTTTTAACGCATTGGTAATGTTGCGCGCCGCGTTTAACGTGGGTACGGGGCGGTTTTGCGTCTATCGTTTCACTCGTATAACATTAGAAAAAATTTGCTGTAACTTTTTATCTAACGAATTTTTCACAAAAAAATTTGAGGGAAAGGTGTAAATATATGAAGATGTCGATTACGCATATTCGCGTCATCTGCACCCAAGTAAAGAACCTAAATGACGCATTTATATATCATCCATCATCAATGTGTTAATGTCAACGAAATATTTTCTAATATCAGAGAAATAATTTTTAATATTAAAAAAAATATTTTTTAATAACAAAAAATATTTCTTTGACCAGCTTTAAAAATATTTGTTTAACTAGCAGCTAATTTTTTAAACCAAGTTCCTAATTATCCAACATTTTTGTTTTTTTTTTTTCTTTAGAAGTGAGTGCGAATGGGACCTTGAACTGCTTAGTTTTAATTTAAATTGTAGTTGAAGAATTTACTTATCACTGCTGAGATTCGAGTCTGAGACTTCTGATTCTTGAGACTTTTATCTTATTTATTCTTGAGTCTTTTATCTTATCTACTGCACTAGTATCATTTTGACCGATAGTCGTTTCGTATCCTATATACGAGGGTTGCTACTTATATTTCTGGCCTAATAATGAAAAAACAAATATTTATGATCGAAATTGGTTTTATTGTTTTTCAAAATATTCTAAATGATGATCAATATACTTTTGCATGCGTTTGAACCAATTTTCGAAGTACCAATTTTCCACTTCGATTGAGGTAAGTGCAAAACATATGTTTTGAATGCATCAACCGCTTCTTCGGGTGTCGAAAATCGTTGACCACGTAATTTATTTTTGATGTGCGAGAACAAAAAAAAGTCATTGGGTGCCAAATCAGGGCTGTACGGCGGATGACCCATCAATTCGATGTTTTGGCCAGTCAAAAATTCCTTTGTTTGACTCGATGTGTGAGAGCTCGCATTGTCATGATGAAGTATGATTCGCCTCTTCTTCTGCTTTTCTCGAATTTCTCCGATGACTTCTGGCAAACAAATGGTTGTGTACCATTCAGAATTGACCGTCCTACGGTGCTCTAACGCCGCTATCGCCACGTGACCGGTAATGCCGAAGAAACCATTTGCTTCGATGTGCTTCTTCCGCGAACAACTTTTGTTGGATTTGACTCGTCTTGAAAGACCCATACAGTCGATTACTGTTTTGTTTCGGGCTCATATGCATAGATCCATGATTCGTCACCTGTGTAAATGTTATACACAGCCTTTGATGCACCTTGAACGTATTTTTTCAACATTTCGTTGCATCAATCAACACAAGTCTTCTTTTGAGCGTTTGTCAGATTATGCGGGATCCAACGCGAACAAATTTTTTTTACGGACAAATGTTCATGCAATATCTTATTGATGCTTG
>NW_014554574.1:0-4971 GCF_001313825.1 Dinoponera quadriceps | reverse complement strand
ATATTTCTTTGATATGAAACAATTTTTTTCTCAGTGTATATAAATGCCGGGAAAAAAATTTTCTGTATATAATTAGATATAATTATATGTAAAGTGTTATATATAGAATATATCCATAATTTATGTATAAAAATATATAAATTATTTATGAAGTGGGGATACAGTTATATATGATTATACAAGGTGGGCCAAAAGTTTGGATACAGTCAAATTCTCGTAAGAAAGCAATTTTGAAAGAAATGTCTAAAAAAATAAAAGTTATAGTGTTGAAAAAGATTTATTTACGGATTTTATGAGTTTGACGGAGTGGAAGCGTCAAAGTTAAATGAAAGTCAACTTTATTTTTTTTTATGGATTCATATAACTTTCTGTATTTGCAAATTCATCGATGCAGTAATATATAATGATTAATATCAGTAATTGATTTCCCTTATATTATATAGAAAAGAATTAAAGTGATATTATCGAAAAGTGAATAGTTTATAAGATATTTCATATTTTGCGTTGAAAATATCAAAATAAAAAGTAAAATATCTCGAAAAATATTTATTTTTCAATAATCTTACCTTAATATTTTGATATGCAGAATGAATAAAGGAATCGATTTCTTGTCTTAAAGATACTTTACGATTAAAAAAAAAATTAATTTTGAAATAACCTTGAAAAATGCCATCCAGATGCAATTACAGTCACAATATTATGTAGTCTTCGAAACTCTATAACTTTTGTCTGAAGCATTTTTTCTACAATTAATACGTTCGCTACTTGGGTCTGAGAAGAAAATCTTGTACCACAGCCCAGGGTGCTTTTTGTTAGAATATGTCCTCAATTGGCATGGGTCTTTTTAGTATATATTTATAACATAAAAATATAATTATCTTTAGATCAAGGACATCCTACATCTATTTTATTGTTTTTTAGCTCCACAATACTGTCCATTTCCAAATTTATTGCAATACGTTATCTTAAACTGATAAAGAACACGCACTGCACATCTGCGGCGATGGGTTCAAATATAAAAATCGGGACGCCGCATATATGCGGCAGTGGTAACGAACGTGTTAAAAATAAAAAAGTTTTTGGAGGATGTAAATTAAAATGGGACACTTTGTATATTCAGTGGGTCAAATAAATTTCTGTATACTTTACTCACGCAAACTAATTTATTGTAATATAATTTACAGTCTAACGAAAATAAATAAAAATTCTTTGGAGTATTTTAATAAATATTACATTCTGTCAAATAAATACTGGGAATTCAATAAAACATAAAATATTGGTTTAAGTATCTAAATTTATTTTGTTACTTTCAAAATAGGCCCCATTTGATGCGATACACTTATGCCAACAATAATCCAATTGTCGAAACACTCTTTATAAACACTTTCCGGTATGGCCTGCAGCTCCTTCTGCGAATTTTGTTTTATGGCTTCAAAACGTCTTCCACGAAGTGGTAATTTGAGTTTGAGGAACAGGAAAAAGTCACACGGGGACATATCTGACGAATATAGTGCTTGATCGATGACATTCATTGGATTTTTGGTAAAAATTCGCGTACAATGGCCGATGTGTGGGACTGCACATTATCATGGTGCAAAATCCAAAAATTGTTCTTCCACAAATCTGGCCTTCTCCGGCAGACATTCTCTCTCAAACGCCTCATAACGCTCAGATAATATTGTTTATTGATTGTTTGTTCCTCCGGAAGGAATTCCGAGTGGACAACACTACGATAGTCAAAGAAAACAGTCAACATGACTTTGATTTTCTCGGCCTTCTTTGGATGCTTTGTATCATTCATATGCTCGTATTTTCGATAAAGCTAACTCACCGTAGGCCTTCTCCAACATTTTCAACGACTCAGCACCAGAAATTTTGTTGATACCACAAAATGTGAGGCAAACCCTTTGTTCGATATTTTTATCCATTTAAAAAATCGTAAAGTACACTTGAGGTCGACTAATAAAACCAACAGCTGTAAACAAACTGGTTCACAAATAGCACTAAAACTCTATGTGACAATTAAGTACATTGGTACCAATTTATAGGAAAAATTTGTTTTCATACCTTTTACGCGGGTTTTTTAAATGAACAATTCTCGATATTTATTTGATAGAATATAAATATGATTTTCCTGTAACATTGCCATAAAAAAAGTCTAAAATATCACATCAAACTATCACCTTCCACCGATGCTAATTGTCTACGTGACGAACCCAGTGTGGATTGATATCAGAATAGTAATGGCTATTATGCCTATTTAATACGCTATTGCTCTCAAATGCAACCTCGTCACTAAACATAACACGAGAGTAAAATGTGGGATCGAGCTGAATTTGAGCTAAAGTCCACCTGTAGAATGTGCTACGAAGAACTTTATCATTATCAGAAAGTTCCCGATTAAGGAGACACATTTAATTCACGACTAATTTGACGTTGGCTAATGTTCAGATTCATTATTATTATTCCTAATATAATTAGAATAATAGTATCGTTGTTATTTAATGATTTTGTAGAAAGTTTGCGTTTCATCTGTCCCGTACTCGCTCTAGCTACTAAACGCAAAATTTTGATTTACTTTATGATCAGGATATCGTCTATCCGAATATTTGTCTCGATATTGACAAGCTATTTCTTTAGCATTATTATTAGCGGCATAATAAAAATCAATCATGTCAACAATTTCTGAGGGCGGGTAATCTGCTACGTTGATAATGACACAACGAAAGAGAATAAAATAAATTTATCCTAAAATAAATTTTACTCTAATAACCAAACGTATCGATTAAATTGTTGTAGTAAGAACCAACTTGAGTCGATTTTCACTAAAAACAATCAGCTGAATGGGAGCTTAACGACTAATGAAAGTATTTTATACTAATGATAGTAATTTATACTGAAAAAGAGCTTACTGATTGCTTCTTTATTCCGTAAAAACCAAGCTTCGACGATCTTCTAAATATTTCAAATACGTTCTCGGTACTCTGCCGAAATGAAAGGGTGGCGCGCTTAAGTACTCGTAAAAATTGAAATTTTTAGCTCAAATATCTCGGAAATGATTGATTTTGTAAAAAAAATGTTAAAATACCAAAAAACATTTATTTTGATTACATAAACCCGAAAGTACAGTAAAAAACAGTTTTCATTTTTTTAAAATAAAGTTACTTCGATCTGACTTAAAATTACGATTCTATATTCTTAAAATCCGAATATCTCAAAACTATTAGTTTTACAAAAAAATATCAACATACAACAAATTTTCAATTGAATTGTGTCAACTAAAAAATGCAACGAAAAATAGGTGCTGCTATTTCAAAAAATAAACTTAAAATGACTTTAAACAACGTCATCTCCGATAAGGCTGAAGTCATTATCTGATGTCTTCCTCCAAATTATACAACCTTAACACTTTGCCGGCTGCTGTCATGTACGTGTGACTTTTCTCCGCCAACTGTTATCGGCCGCTGCCACGTACACGTGACTTCTTTTCGCCAGTGGTGATGTTTCATTCCGATGTTTTTATAAGTACACATATTGCTGCAGAGCAACGATTGATGAATAAGTCACGTGTACGTGACAGCGGCCGATAACAGTTGGCGAAAAAAAGTCACGCGTACGTGACAGCGGCCGGCACAGTGTTAATATTAAACATTTTTCGCTAGGATGATTTCCTTCTGAGATATTAGCCTGAGGCAATTAAAATGAAATATTCTGTATATATGTATGTATGTTTGTTTGCTTGTTTGTTTGTTTTGTTTCTTATTTTGTTTCTTCGAGAAATTATGCTGCTATATGAATTTCAAGTTATAAAATTTCGGGACATTGCATACTTCCAATATTTCGAGAAATTTTGTTTTTTGGGAAATTGATTTAGTATTCGAATTACGAGATTATGACTTTTTACCCATTGAAATATTTTTCATATATGACCATGTATTTGTTATGTATAATGTATAATGTATAATCATATAAAATTATGTACAAAACTTGTCCATACGTAATTTATATATAATTAACTAATTATTATTACACCTTTAAAAAAGCTTTTGACTATTTTTTCTATGTTGAAATTTAAAAAAATTCTCACACATGGATGGGTTACTTGCCGCCGGTCGGGTTAGAAACCACAGAGGGGTACAAAGTGACAATATTTTTTTCTGTATATGGAAGGTCTCAGCAAGTCTTTCTTTAAATCTCATAGAGGGAATGACTAAAAGTTTTTTTAAAACACTACAGAGAAAGAGAGAGAGAGAGAGAGAGAGAGAGAGAGAGAGAGAGAGAGAGAGAGAGAGAGAAACAATAGAATTTAATTAATTATATATAAATTATATATGGACAAATTTCATACATAATTTTGTATTATTATATATAGGTTGAATACGAATAAATCTTCCAACTTTTCACTATTTTTGTTTATTTCTGTTTATTATTTTTATTTGTATTAACTTTTTTTATTTATGCGATATTAGTTATCTACCGCAGTTGTAATTGATCGCGCAGCGTGAAGATGGTTTGTGCACATTTATATATTTATATCTTGTTATAAGTTATAAATATTACATTTACGAGANGAAGACACCATTTTTTCAAAAAATTTTTTTTTCTTTTTCTTCTAAAAGGGGACATAGTCCCCTTTTAGAAAGATACACTTCTCCCAACGTTCCTGCCATTTTTTTAACACCTCCAAAAAATAGGATTTGTAGAACTCTCCAAAATATGCCTCTGTCTCGGCGATGACTTCCTCGTTTGAGCTAAATTTTTTTCCCGCGAGCCATTTCTTCATGTTAGAGAACAAGAAAAAGTCGCAGGGAGCCAGATCGGGTGAATACAGGGAGGTGCGGCAGCAATTCATAACGCAATTCATGCAGTTTGGCGGCGACAACTCCGGATGAATGTGCTGGTGCGTTATCGTGGTGAAACCATTTTCGCCAAATGCGGCCGTGTCTCCTTCAATTTTTTGTCGAAGCAGTC
>NW_014554573.1:578082-583912 GCF_001313825.1 Dinoponera quadriceps | reverse complement strand
CGATGATGTGACTGTCAAAAAACTTGAATGCGTGGGTCACGTACAAAAACGTTTAGGCACTCGCCTTCGAGCAGTAAAAAAAAATACAAAAGGTATCGGTAACAAAGATGCTGGAAAACTAACTGACAAGGTAATTAATGATCTTACTACTTACTATTTATTATGGCTTAGCTATAAGAAGACATCCACACTCATTGAAAGAAATGAAAAATGCCGTGTGGGCTGTTTATTATCATAATATTTCAAATGACAAAAATCCACAGCACTCTTACTGCCCAGAGGGAAAAAAAAGTTGGTGCAAATGGTGCGTTGCTGAAGCTGAGGGGACTCTCAAATCATTTAAGCATAAGCCTCCTTTGTCAGAAGCAGTTCAAGCAGTTATTAAACCAGTTTTTGAGGCTTTATCGACAGATGATTTGATGACTCGATGTTTGGGAGGCAACACTCAAAATTTGAACGAGTCTGTCAACGTTTCGATATGGAGGCTTGCACCAAAACATTTGCACAGCGGATCCGTAACCATTGATATTGCTTCTTATATAGGTGTCTCTCTCTTTAATGAAGGTCATATTACTTTATTAAAAATTATGGATGTGCTAGGAATCTCTATTGGACTTGAATCAAGTAATTTTGTCAAGGCAGCAGATGAAGCACGTATAAATGCAGCTGAAAGTAATATGACTCCTGCCGCAAGAGCAGCTTCATCATCACGGAAATCGGACCAATTATCTCAAATGCAATGTTACGAAGTAGAAGAAGGTTTATTATATGGCCCTGGAATTGCAGATTAGCTGTAAGTTGCATTAATTTATTGCTTTATTCAAAAAATCGTTAACCGAAACTTTAAACGCGTTTTTCTCGAAACTATGTTTTTGAAACTGGTGGAAAGCATAGAGCAAAAACTAATCGATGGATCCTTTTTTTTTTATTTTAAAGTAAATTAAATTTATTGGAGCTTATACCTACTTTGGGATGAATCCTGCTTTTTTTTTTTTATTCAACTTTAAAGAGCAAAAAAACGTTGAAAAATCGGTATTTTGAGTTCGCATATCCGCCATTTTGTTAATTTTCGACTTTTTATCGCAAAAGTAGGTGTAAGCTCCAATAAATATCATATATTTTATAAATCTTTTTGAAAATTTGCTTTCAGATAATTTTCCGAAGTACCATAGTTCCCACCATCAAGACACCTTTTTTTCAGATCGTCAAGTTGCGCCATCTATAAAATGGACAATTTTGAATATTTTTGACTAAAAAAAATTTTTTGTATACTTTAATAGTTAATAAATATATGTACAAAATTTAACATTGATATCTACTTCCGTCTTTGAGGAAAAAATTCTTGAAAAACACGTCATTTTTAGGTCGCTTGATGAGAACCTCCCCTTAACGCAGACAGAATCCCGAGACACCATTCTGTAAAATTCCTAGGCATGATCCTCTCTTCCGATCTTAAGTGGAACAAACATGTAAATCATATTTGGAATACCTGTCAAAATCCCCTCAAAATTTTAAATTGCCTTAGACATACCTGGTGGGGTACAGACCCATCGATTCTGCTCGGAATTTATAGGGCTCTCATTCATTCCAGACTCGAATACGGAGGTTTCCTTCTTCACAACCTCAGCTCCGAAACCTATCAAAAACTCAACAGAATCCAATTCAAGGCTCTTCGTTTGGCACTGGGATACAGGACGTCCACTCCAATTAATATGATCTTGGCCGAATCCAAGGAACCTACCCTCGATCTCAGGTTCGATTACCTATGTAGAATGTTTCTAACCAAAACTTTAGCCCTAGATGGCCACCCTTTAAACCTACACCTGGACGACCTCGCAGACCTCTTCAAGAACTCCTCCCTTCGCTCGACTTTTTCCACACTTCCCAAGCTACTTTTGTGTTATCATGACGCTATTCACTTCTCTACAATCTCTACTCCGAGGACCGACCCCACAGTGGCTCCCTCCCCTTCCAATCCTTTACCTTCTCACCCAAGGTCGACCTAACCTCAGGTTATTACCTGAGGGATTCACGCGACCCGAACGTACGCATGGACGAGCTTTTCTGCAATCTTGAAAACGAATATCTTCATCTATTTACTGACGGCTCCAAATCCTTCGACAATCCCTTTGTTGGTCTTGCCTTCTCATCCGCGAACGAAGAATACTCAGGCCTCTTTAGAGCACCAGCCTTCCTCCCGATTTTCTCGGTGGAGGCCCTGAGTATCAGAGAAGCTCTATACGTAGCTCGTTACTCCAACTTCAGAAAAATAAGAATCTTCTCCGACTCTAAATCAATACTCTCAGCTTTAAACACAATTGACATTGCAGGAAAAGTCAACTCCCACATCAGTAACATAAAAGATGACATCATGGAATTGGAATCCCGTGGTTTCGATATTTCTCTCGTGTGGGTACCGGCTCACATGGGCATTTTTGGAAACGAATTAGCCGATAGGAAAGCTAAGGAGGCGTCCACCCAGGGAAAAAACACCCTATTTAGATGCCACCCTTGCGACCTTAAGGGACATTGGAAAAAAAGGCTATATGATGACTTCGAGAATTGGATATTAGAAAACTTCCTTAACAAAGGTAGCCTGTTCACCCAGTACTACCACTTCCCCGGTCGTAAACCCTGGTTCGGGGAATGTAAGCTCAATCGAAAGTCGGTGGTTTCAATTTGCAGGCTCAGATCGGGGCATACCTCTTTAAATGAAAGTCTTTTTAGGTTTAGAATTGTGGACTCCCCCGAATGTCCTCATTGCAACACGCTCGAGTCCGCGGATCATATAATTTGGCAATGTCCTCGCTTCGAGGTTCAGAGGGATACCTTATTGCGAAACGGAATGACCATCTTTCGCACCCTGCCTTGGCCGGTCCACTCCCTTCTAGCGACCAAAGATCTGAGAAACTATACCCTATTAGGTCAATTTATAAACGGAATTAACATATTCATATAACCCTTTCCTGGGTGTTCAATTGCAGGCGTTCCGCTGGGTCTAAGTCCGAAACATCTTAAGACTATAAACTACCTGTCGCATTCACTCCACCTACATACGTAACCTAGAGACATAAGTTCACGTGCGATTTATACTATAATCTATGTATTCGCCCCCCCCCCTCTCTTCAAGTCGCTCTCTCACTCTCTACTTTTCTGTATGCATTCTTCTTTCTACCTTGTACCAAGCGAAGACTATTCAACCCGCAACTCACGAGTCACCAAAATCCCCAGAAGCCCCTACAAAGTAAATTATCCTTGTGCTCCTTTTCCCTTTTTCTTTTCTGGCGACTCTCGACACACACATGCGGTAAAGCGACAGCGGATTCGTAATCATACTTCATTCCACCTTTATTATTATTATTATTTTTTTTTTTTTCACCGCTTATTACACAACTTTCCCCTCTGCGTATACAACCTTCCTCAGTTACTCACCCAACCAATTTATCTATAAGATTATAAACATTCTGTTTATCCTCCGACGTCAAAACTATGTAACCCTCGCAAACAAACTGTGATACTATAGCGCTTATGGTCGGATAGGCTAAGTTCCTAGACCTTGTACACCTTTTTGTACACCCTTTACGTGCAATAAAAAAAAAAATGAGGTCGTGATATGACTAAATGATGGAGCCGGAGGTATTTTCTATTTCTCGAGTAGTATGATTTAAGGGTTGGCCAGAGGTATTATCCATTATAATAAAAAAACATAGGCGGAATTCAACAAGCTATAACTTTCGTAAAAATAACGCTATGGAAATCGTTTAAGAAGTATTTTAAAGCTTGAAGTCTCTTTAATTTTTAATCACGTTAACTATATCAATATTATCGTTAATTTTCGTCAAGATATTTCAAACTAAACAAAAAATGGCGACCGCTCAATTTCAAACTTCGTCTTTCAGTTTTCAGAGCGAAAAATTATTTCGAAATTGTTTCGAAAATGTGATACAGACGTTTTAAAAAAAAAACTTAAAACTTTTTACGTATTTGTTAACGAATGTCGTATGTACGTTCTTCAAACATATATGTAATACGATTATGAAACGTTACTTATGTTTAAAGAACGTATGAAACTAATATGTGCTACCTGGAATAATTCATGCAAAAATTTAAACTTATCTTTCATTTTATTAAGAAATTGAAATCGTTTCCGTAGAAAATGCAAATGCCACTTCTAAAATGTATTTACACCGAAAAATAAACGGAATGTCATTAAAGTGTTGAGTATACCCTAAAAATGTACGGAAAACCATATACTGCAAAAAAAGTTATATAGACAAATACAGACAAAAAGATAAGTATAAAAGATTATGAAATAATAAAGAATTTGGCCGAATTTTTATAATGATGTCTTCAACTGATGTAGAACATGACGTAGACCTAGACCTGTATCATTACATCAACAATATCATAGACCAATAATGACTAGTAGAATAGATTTCAATATGGTGTCCTTCGACGTCATTCCGTTACTTGGGATAATTCGAATTTTCGCGTCTAACGTAGATCAGATCGCACATTCGTAACATTCAGTCGCGAAAATATTAATATCGAAAGACATATGGAGAGCAAGACGTCAGACGTCAAGATGTACGCGTATTTCGCGCCGGATGACCGAGAATAATCGTTAAATCTTCTATTACACCGGCCGTACCAGGTGTAATTGCTCATGATTTGAGGAATCACTCAAACATAAAGGACAGCCTTTAATTGTCCGGTATCGATTCTGCAAATTCAGTATATGACAGAACGTAAGAATACCATAAGGTGACCGCACGTGATCCGCGTACAAATAACAAATTATAAATGGTGAACGCGTATTAATGTTCGGCCGAGTAAGCTCAAGTGAAACAACACGATTTTAATTCTATCGTCGTCGCGCTCGAAATCCATAGCGCTCCTCTTCCGCCTCTCGAGATGTCCTCAAACCGGTCCTTAAACGATCGTTCTTTAAACCAACATCGAGCGCCTGTAAGCCGGGCTAATCGTTACCTTGAGCGAGCGAAATGATCGTGCGTGTCTTTGCGGCAATGTCACGTCGCAAATTCATTAATTAATCTCCCGGTAAAATTAAACCTTCCTTCATTCATCCTATGACAGTACGTACAATTACGACGATCGGTCTGACATGTAACGACTGTTTTCACATTATTTACGTAAGAAGAAGAAGAAGAAGAGATCGGCGCCAAGGGCGAGCGCAAGCCATAAGAGAGACCTGCGAGTTCGGTGAAACATCCAGTTGCGAATTTCCCAGCGGCGCTTAGAAACATGGATAGACCGTCATTCTACCTGGCAGCCTTCTTGGCCGTCGTAGTGATGGCCGTTGTCGCGGAGGAGATGTATTCGGACATGTTCGATCACATTAAGCCGGAAGATATCTTGCCAAACGACGAACTTCGGAATCAGTATTATAACTGCCTCATGGACACCGGCCCCTGTGTAACCGAGGATCAGAAATTCTTCAGAGGTTTGTAACATTTTTTGTCGCCGAGGGTGAAGCGGAATCTACGATGTAGTAGCAGACTCGTGTATAGTCGCAGTCGAGTTGGTTCACTTCCAATTCGACTATGACCAATCCAGTCCATTGGAATTGAAAATGGATCAACTGGAACGATCGCGACTACATGACCTTTAGTTTCCGAATACAATTCGTCACTCGTAATTACACGAGCGATTTACTAGGTGTACCGGTATGAAGTGAGCGTTTTTTTGTGAAATCAAAACACTATTTTTTAATGGGAAAGTAAAAAACATTTTATTCAAAGTATTGGCCATTGCTAGTTACACATTTTTCCCATCTTTCAGGCAATTTGTGGATTCCACGCCAATAAAA
>NW_014554573.1:570253-577488 GCF_001313825.1 Dinoponera quadriceps | reverse complement strand
CTCTGAACCGTTGAAACCATCTTTTGCATGTTGCTTCTGATAGAGCATGATCACCATATGCCTCGACAAGCATTTGATGCGACTCTGCAGCACTTTTCTTCAAATGAAAACAAAAAATTAATGCTTTCCGCAAATCATCATTTTCTGGTACAAAATTCGACATTTTTAACACGATGAAAAAATATGATGTTGTTTGTTCAATAACTTGATGTAAACTGAATATGTTTGATAGATGTCATAGAAACCAAACAAAACAAAATTAAGGCCCGTTCAAAATAAATATTCCCTATCGAGACATTTGTATTTTGACGCTCACTTCATACCGGTACACCTGGTAGTTCATGCGGTTTAAGTTCTGTTTCACGCATCGTTTCACGACGATATTCAAAAATGATAGTTGTATGTATATTTGATATTTTCGTTGTTACGGCAATAACAAATACATGTTTTGATTACGACGATTTTGCGACCATCACCAAAAAAAAAATTATCCGATTATTATTATTATTTTTTTTTTTATTAAAAATGTGTTTCTGACAGTCACAATATTTAAATGAGCATTAAATGATATCGGAATGTATATTTGATATTTCTGCTGTTTTCGTTGCCGTGATAAAGTAGAAGTTTTGATAACGATTTTGTATCATTACTAAAAGTATTAAATTGACTTTTTTTAAATTAAAAGTGTCTAAATACTGCACCATATCTGTTTAAATATTCTTTTTACACATAAAAAAACTCATAATTAGCAATTAATAATAATATTTGTTAACATGAAACTGCATCAAATTTCCATCGATTAGAAAAGAAAGAAAAAGGACCGGAACATTTGGATGATTAAAGACTTCACATTTCATAGAACACGCCGCCGAAGCGTTTGTAACGAAATGCCGCAAATGTACGGATATACAAAAGCAGAACGTCGAGAAGATAGTCGTATGGTATACTGAGAACCGTCCGGACGAATGGACCGCCATGGTGCAGAAGTTGCTGGAGGACGCGAAAAAGCTGAATATCAGTCCCGTCGTTTAATATTGCTAAATGAACTTATATAGTCCATTTCACTTGTTGCACTTGTCTTATTTTTACAAAGATTTACAGAATCAAGTAGATCTTGCTTCTGCATATCTCTCGAATAACATAATTGCAATACGATGAGCACGTAGACAAAGGCAGGAACTAACAATATGCATATTAATAATTGTAATCAATAATAAAAACCATTTAATGTGTCGCCAGGAATATTACTTTCCTTTTTTAAGATGCAAAGTAGATTATCGAGCAACATGCGAGTTCGTATTTTAAACAAAATGAAAAAATCAGACTCCAGTAAATGTTAGGGCGTTGTTCGCTTATCCTGCGTCCATCTCTCATGCTGGATGTATCTCGAGTCGAAATTTGGACGCTCTTAATAAGAACATCCACGTGAAGTCGATTCCACGGATATTCTCGTGGAGTAAGACTTACCAACTACTTCCACTTTGACGATCCATTTTAATGCTGAAAGCGGAACTTTAAGGCATCACTAGGGTGAAAGTAGGCTCAACATAGGGCGAAAATGTCGACTCGGGTATTCGGACCGCGTCAGGAGGAGAGAGCGCAAAAATTCACCCCAATCTGGCCGTCCGCGACGATGCATCGATGTCATCACGCATGCGTCACGGTGATACATTTGAGGGGTAATATCCACTAGCGGAAAATCATTCTCGCTTAGTCGCGAGAAAATGCCCGGGGGAAATGTGCACGCCGCGTAGTCGACGACACCGTTGTAACAACTAACGTACCTCTTCGTGCCGAATCTATCGGACCACGTCAGCTGTCGGAGGGACGATCGATAGGAGTGGAAAAGCGGTACGTCGAGACGATCTGTTGGAAAACACAGCGTGTGGTTTAATGCTCTCTGAGCGAGTCGACGAAAATCACGTTTAGGTCGTTCCATTGATTGATACCGCCGATCTCGCGTTCAGCTTCTCCCATCGTGTCTCAATTCGTCTCATTTTACTGTCAAACAGACACGCGGATCCAGAGTCATGATATCAGGCAGATATTCGGCAACTGGGAAGTGAAAGAAGACGCACAAATTGTCCCGGTCGTTACGACCTATAGCGCGATCGCAATCGACGTGATAATGAACGTAAATCGACTGATTGGTATCATTTTAAAATAACAGCTTGTTTGTTGGTCGAGTTTCGTTAATGACGTTCCATTGGGGGGGATTGTGAGGTGTGTCTGTCGCGCGTCGTTAATATTCTCGGACTTTGGATATATTTATGTTTGTCTCGTATCCTTTTTCTCAAGCGGAATACAAGCTGATGTAAAACTGTCGCAGTGTGATTCCGAGTATCCTGCACGATTGGATTTTCCGTGACAAGATTTATCGCACATGGCATCGCCTTACCGAGATTCCAACGGGTCGTTCTATAAAGATTCTTTCGTTCGTCTGTCATTCTCGCGACACGCAAAATTAAATGTTTATCGGTAATGTTAAATCTTTGATACTTTGAACTCGTCAAATTTTGTCGTTGAGAGCAAACAAATGCTTAAGATCTTAGGGTCTGTTCGTTTTCGCTGCACCGCTGAACTAATGCAATAAGTTGAAGCGAGACAAGTATATGCTTTCTCACTTCAACTTATTGCACTAGTTCGGCGGCGCAGCGAAAACGAACAGACCTTTAGTCAACGCGGTTTTTTTAGGATTGCGCGCGTATATTAACATAATTAACATACATTAACATAACCTACGTATAACCTACAGTAATGTTCATCGCACACGACAGTCAGTTGTATTGCACTCATCATACTTAGGTTTTCACATTGTGAAGTGGGATTATTTCGGTATGATAAAAAGTTTGATTTAGTGTGCATTGTTTATATTTGCGCGCCTGATGCAGTCAGTGATTTATTTCGTCAAACATTCGTATCACTTAATGTAGAGAGCTGATATATATTTTGTTTTTTTCAACAAGACTTCAAAAGATCCCGTGATTTTGTCATTCGAGAATGTTCTATGATTTTCCATATAACACCGCGATAACATTATCCATAGTTACTTGTGTGTGATTATCGTTTCCACTTAGGGCCGTATTCTAAACTCTTATTGATAAAAATGCTTTTAAAATTGTCTAAGAAGAGCCACATTTAAGGTACCTTTTATCGATAAAAAAAAAACATTCAGAATATGGATCTCATTCAGTAACTGTTCACATTTAAAAAGGTACTTGCAAGTACACAAGAACAATCGCAGTAGATGTCAATAAATCGAATTCGATACAATATCTCGAGATACTTCTTCACTTAGTGAAACAACGGAAGAATTTGAGATGTGTTTGGGATAGTCAGTCGGAAACTCCATTAATTCAATTTTTTAATTCTATTTACAAGGGAACGGCGAACGTTTGAAGGAGATGTTCACACGCATTTCCTATAGGTAACACCGTCTGTTTGAAACATGTCGCGACAAATCGGTGACATTAACTCGACGGCATAATCAAACAAGCAGCTGCAAGAAAATGAGGAGAAGATTATTATGCGGCATTATCTTGGCCAGTTCGCTTTTTATATATATCATAGTCTCGACTGAGAGTGTTCGCCAAAAGATACCTTTCTTCGACGCCACAGCTTACGGTATCAGGTGCTACAATGAAGCTTCGACGGCGGAAGGCATCCGTGACTTCGAACCAGAATCGAGTACGATATTTTTCGTGAATGTTTCAGTGTCTAATTATTATTAGAAAATATAGTTGTAAACTCCATTTCAATATGGCTTGAACACGTTTCGTCACATTTTCTCTGATAAAATATGTTGCGAATTACTCATTTTTGTATCTTATAAATTACATAATCAAAAATTACATAAAAAATTATGAAACATTATCAGATATTAAATAAAAAATAGATTCTTATATGTGGTTAATCTCAACATTCGCTCTTAATATCGCTTTTTAAACGAAATAGTCTAACGAAAAATGAACATCGAATCGTATTCATGTCAAATCGGTGTCGGAAATTACATGGGATCGACGTCGATTTGACGTTGATTCGACAAGTGATTTCTCGCTGAGAGTAGAAAATGAAAATATTCGTTCTGCAACGTTTTATGCTTCAGGTGTGGACAAATTGGAGCCAGGTCGGAATATTTTTTTCCATGAGACTTCCTGCTTCGGCGAGGAAGGCCTCATACTAAATGCTCGGCAAGCCTGTGCCGTGGAATCGGCGGCGCGGATGAATCCGTCTATGACCGTGTACCTGCTGTTTGTGAGTAAGTCCGAGTTCTCGAACGGCACCCGGGAGATCGTCAGCCACTTGCTCAACTATCGTAACATCAAGATCCGGCACATTCAGCCGGACAGCTACGTCAAGTACACGCCGTTGGAGGCGTGGTACGCCAAAGGTGCGCTGAAGAAGAGCCGTTGGCCCAACAGCCATATGTCGGACGTGCTGCGCTACCTGACCCTGTGGAAGTACGGCGGCATATATCTGGACTTGGACGTGGTGGTTACCAGCTCGCTGGAAGATCTGACCAATTTCGCTGGTGCCGAAGATTGGGATGACGTTGCCGCCGGTGTCATCGGTTTCGACATGTCGCAATTGGGCCGGCGTATCGCCGACGCCTGCGTGCGAGATCTCAAGAAAAATTTTCGCGGCGATTTGTGGGGCAACAATGGACCCGGGGTTATCACGAGAACACTGCAAAAATTCTGCGCCACGAAATACGTAAGTATTGACCGCGAGAGGAAAAGTCAATTAGTGTTAAGAGAGTGCTTAACCCCTTGACATACAAATAAAACGGAATTTGATGCGTCCGAAAAATACTATTTAATTTTGCTCAATGAACAGTTATGTGCAAGCTTGTGAAACAATAATTGAATAATCACAAGTGAAATAATTGAATAATCTAATAATATACTGTACGGCGTCACCGGAGACAGTTCTTGACGTCTTGGAGACGTTAAAGTCTACAATAGTACATGAAATGAATGACGTCTCCCAGACGTCATTGTATGTCAAGGGGTTAAAAAGATAGACTTGAGGATTTTCTTAGCAATTAACGAGTAATATGGTTTTTTTCCCGTACGAACTGCAACTCTGTGTCGCAACGTTTCGAGTTATATAACGTTAAGAATATGTTTGCGTCACTTAAGCAAACAAGATACACGCGATGATAAATATTGTTATGCTCGCGCGGGGAAATGAGACAACGTTAAAAGGAAAACAACTTCAACTATATTTGCTATTTACAAGGAAGCACGCGTAACTCGCAGGTTCAAGTTCTCTCTTTCGTTAAAGACCGTCGCGCACGTCACGACGACTCGACCGCCCCAGAGAGAATCTCTCTAACCCGTTGTTTATCCGTCAACGCTGATCATCTGTTGTTTACGACTCGTTGCCAAGAGAATCAGCTGTATGTTCAGGGCGCTAAAAGCGCGGGCATCAAGACACGGGCGTAACAATATAAGATGTGTCCGCTTATCAGAAAGACTCGTTTCATCGAATTCAATTCCCTAGATGCGGCGAATGTCGCTCTGTTGCTCTGTTAATGAAAGATTAGAGATATTATTTCATTCAAAAATGCACTTCGCATAAGCGGACGAGAAAGCATCGAGTTTTTTCTCACCGATTCGCTACGGTATTGTAAATGTACAATATAATATATATATTTGAATGTACAACATATTGAACCTTGAAAACTTCGAACCTCTCGTTAGATACAACAGCTGTACTTATATATTAGGCCACTCTAAACAAAAAAGTCCTTTGCAAATATTTTTTCAATTATTAGTTAAAGAAACTAAACATACACCTTAATATTGCAGGCACGCGATATGACGACTGCCCGTTGCCATGGTTTCGCCGTCTACCCGCCGTCAGTCTTCTACCCGGTCCACTATAAGAAATGGAAGAAATATTTCGAGACCAAAGAGAATAACGAGACGATGAAGATACTGAACAAAGCGAAGGCGATCCACGTGTGGAACAAATTGAGTAACGCCGAACAGGTACGAGTGGACAGCAACGTACCTTACGCCATCATCGCACGGAGGTATTGTCCCTATGTTTTCAATAATCGTAAAACAGTGTTTTGAAGAAGCTGAGAATTGAACGAGGAGCGACGTTGATATGCTCAACATGTATTGCTCAGTCGTACACATCACAACAATGCAATTTCGGATTTGTCCCAGTATGACCCGAGTGAGCGACGATGTATTTAAACAAAATGTATTTAACGAGACAAAGGCTGATTTAGAAAAGTGTTCTAATCATCCCGTAATAATATTAAGACGAAATTGTATATTTATAACGATATCAAAGAGACCAGCACTTAAGTATGTAGTAGAAGACGACTGTGTCTAATGAGTGTCTCAAGTAGAACGGAAAATGACGATGAAGTCATTTTGACGTGATTTTCTGTCCTACTCGGGATTAACAACGAGTGCAATTCTACAATGAGATCTGCAATGCGGTCGTTGACATCGTAAAGTTGTGAAAGTGCAGTCATTCGGTTCAATTCCAGCGATTGGATTGACCGTATTCCACTGAAATTGGAAGTGGACCAACGACTGCGACCGCACTGTAGGTTGAGCTTTTTAAGCGCGAAATACTGCGACTCGTACATATCGATATAAATGTAGGATATGTGATGAAATGATCTCGACACTGAAGCTTATCATATACTGATTGCTTATACAGTATGAGTCAACAGTTTCCCTTTCTTCTGTCAAGAGAAGTCTATTTTTGCATGAAGAAACTCGGTAGGCTATTATATTTTTCGCGTTTAGATCTCATAAATGCAAAGAATCAATTCGCTCGTTTCCCTGATGCACCAAATACCCGTCCCGGATATATGTCTTGAATATGGTGACATTACGCACATATCACATAATTCCTTTGATATGCATATATTATTAATTTCACTTTAATTCCCAATCTATTTAGCGTACTACTATGTAAGTACGAGACTCGAAATGGAATCGAGTGTTTAGTGCAAAAGAGCAACGTGCAATATCTACGTATTACTTTTGTTTATATTTATCTTGATTAGATAGATTCGCTGCACAAGTCGGAGAAATATAATCTTAAAACGGACCCATTAGTACAAACTGTTAAAGACAATTGTTATTAATATTAATATTAATATTAATATAAGATTCAGCATAACAGTGGCCATATATATTGTAAATATTTAAAATTTTCCACATGTGTGATATATATATATATATATATATATATATATATAT
>NW_014554573.1:551564-569210 GCF_001313825.1 Dinoponera quadriceps | reverse complement strand
AACTTGAAAAAGTCACTCGCCGGGCAGAAATTTGAGTCGAATGAGGAGGTCATCGCCGCCACGGAGGCCTACTTTGCAGACTTCGAGAAAACGTATTTTTCAGATGGGTTAAAGAAGTTGGAGCATCGCTGGGTCAAGTGTATCGAGCTAAAAGGAGACTATGTTGAGAAATAAATTGCCACTTTTCCAAAATTTTCGTTTTTCTTTTGTAGGCTAAGGACTTATCGGACCGCCCTCGTATATATATATGCATGTATATGTATATGTGCATAGTCCTTTGTACTATTCTACATTATAAAATTTAAATCATGCGTATCAGCGAAAAAATCAGCGCGAATATAAAAAAATATCGCCAAAAGATATCAATATTTCTATAACAATGCTCAAATTATTTTAAACGATGTCCAGAATAAAAATCTTCACTCTATATCAAGATATTTGTATATGTTTATAGTACAATGGAACATCGTAAACTCTATAAACACAGTTTTATGAGTGTAAAGCTTTGAAAAAAGTTTTGTAAACTCTGTATTTTAATGGTGTATGAAGGAAATTGTTTTATAATGTTTACGATTTGAGATTTGAGTCTGTTCCTACGTACAGTAATTCATGTAAACGTAAGCCCTGTTGAAAAAAAATGGAAATGTATTTTATGAATGAATAAACAATATGAGTATTGGCAGAAGGCATTATGTAAAACAGCGGTGAAAGACTTTTTGTTTGTCAAAATGTTGTTAGGAAAAAAGTTTCTGTCGAATTAATATTACATTATCAGGTATACTTTTATTCAAAGTAACTGCGTGTAATAAACTTATTTTACTTCTTTTAAAATGTTATGTATTATCGATAATGTTGGAAGAATATCGAGATAGAAGGAGAAATGCAAGAGATATATTGTACGATTATTAATAAAATACACATGAACATTTTTTATTTGCTTTTTATGATATTTCATATACCATGATTCACAAAATTAATAATTTTCCAATGAATCAAAGCCGCGGAAATTGTGTACGTAGCACGGACACGCACCAAATGAAAAACGTTATCGGCAGGACTAGAAAGTGGATGTAGCGAAATAGTTCCAACATCGAAAGTGGATGCAGAGGGCGTATCGAACAGTCGCGTAAAATAGTATCAACTTGGAATGATAACATATGAAAAAAATATTGCATCAAAATGAAGGTTGCTTTAATGGTTGCAGAAAAACCCTCTTTAGCAGCATCCCTTGCCAATATATTGAGCAATGGACGGTGTGTGACCAGAAAAGGTATGTTAACAAATTGTCAAGTTGTTTCCTATGTACTCCTCTTTTTATATTTCGTATTATTTTATTTTTTTTTTTTTAGGATTAAATGGTACCTGTCCCGTCCACGAATGGGTAGATCAATTCATGTATGAGACGGTAAATTTTAAAATGACATCTGTATGTGGACATGTCATGACATTGGATTTTATTGGGAAATACAACAATTGGGACAAAGTGGATCCAGTAAGATTAAATATATGGGATCTTTGTTCATTGTCACGCATCTGATAGTATATAATTGGACCTTTCATGCTTTTAGGCAGAATTATTCTCATGCCCGACTGAGAAAAAAGAAGCTCTACCTAAATTGAAAATACCATATATTTTGGCCAAGGAAGGATCACATTGCGATTATTTAATATTATGGTTAGATTGCGACAAAGAAGGTGAAAATATTTGCTTTGAAGTTATAAATGCGGTACAGCAAGGAATGCACAGGAAGTTACACCCAAATGTGAGCATTACATTATTTACAACTCTTAAAATAATATGTAAGACACAAGTTTTGATTTGATCATATATTTTCTTATGTATTTGATTAATAATACATAATTTTTAATAGGATATTTGGCGAGCACGATTCTCTGCAATTACAGAGAAGGACATAAAATCTGCTTTACAAAATCTAATAAAGCCTAATGAAAATGAAGCGAAAAGTGTTGATGCGCGTCAAGAGCTAGATTTGCGAATAGGCTGTGCATTTACACGTTATCAAACTAAATTTTTTCAAGTGAGTCATTTTCAGTTAAATCAGACTACATAAAATATCACGTAGATTTCCTCATATGTATTCACATGATATAAATATTGTGTTTTTAGGGCAAATATGGAGATCTAGATGTATCTTTAATTTCTTATGGTCCGTGTCAAACCCCAACGTTAGGATTTTGTGTACAGAGGCATGATGAGATCCAAACTTTTAAGCCAGATCCATATTGGGTGTTGCAGGTATATGGTTCTTTCTTGCTTGATTGACCTATTATGTCAATATACATGATAAAATAATAGATTTATATTAAAAACAAAAAGTAACATAATATATAAATTTAATTATATTTCTAGGTAACCATCAAGTGTACTGATGGACAAGACATTGTATTAAACTGGAGCCATGTACGTTCTTTCGACAAAGAAGTTGCAAACATGTTCTTAAGCCATGTTAAAGAATACAATTATGCAACGTAAGTAATATCT
Organism: Dinoponera quadriceps; assembly: GCF_001313825.1. NCBI lineage: Eukaryota > Metazoa > Arthropoda > Insecta > Hymenoptera > Formicidae > Dinoponera > Dinoponera quadriceps. The sequence continues at coordinate 566,707 of NW_014554573.1, read as the reverse complement.
TGTGCACTTATGGACTATTAGTGAATTATGCTAAATTGCAAACATGAAAACATTCAAAATTCAACAATGTGTAGCGTAATGAGTGTACAAAGTACAGAAAAATCAAAATCACGACCCATAGCCTTAAATACCGTGGAATTGATGCGAGTCGCGAGTTCCGGCTTGGGAATGGGCCCACAGCACGCCATGCAAATTGCGGAAAGACTTTATACTCAAGGATACATAAGTTATCCTCGAACTGAAACGACATCATACCCCGAAAATTTCGATCTGCAGTAAGATAATTAATTATATGCAAATGATGCATAGAGGTGTTATTTTATCGTGACTTGATCTCGCTTCAGTTCGACGCTGAAACAACAGCAGAATAATCCCGATTGGGGTGAGGAGGTCCGGAAGATACTAGCGGCGGGCATCAACAGACCGAAGAAAGGTCACGACGCGGGTGACCACCCTCCTATAACACCTATGAAACACGCAACCAGAAACGAGCTCGACGGCGACTCGTGGAGATTGTATGATTATATAACGCGCCATTTCATCGCTACGGTATGTCTAATATCCGACATTAAAATGGACAAATGTAGCCTTTGATTATATATTCTCTCTCCCCCTTTTCAACATGTCTCGAATGTTACAGTTAGCACGAGATTGCAAGTACTTGAGTACTACGGTGAAATTCGAGGTGGGAATGGAAATATTTACAGCGACCGGTCACAGTTTGCTAGATCCCGGCTATACGAGTATTCTTACTTGGCAAGCACTTGGCAGTAGCGACACTCTGCCGAAATTTACGCCCGAGGAGAAAATGAATATACAAGAGGTAAACAAGATCATTACTTTTGCCGCGTAATGAAAATGTAGCGGGTTTTTTAGAAACTACGAGAATCCGTAGAAAAAAACCAAGTTTTTTCCGAACTTTAGAGCTACATGCACGACGCTGACCCTTCATTTTGCCTTATTGCTCATAGGCGAAATTGCTCGAATGTTACACGCAACCGCCCGATTATCTAACAGAGGCGGAATTGATAACTCTCATGGAGAAACACGGCATCGGGACAGACGCCTCGATTCCTGTGCATATAAACAATATCTGCATCAGAAACTATGTTAATGTTACAGCAGGCAGAAGATTAGTACCCACTTCTCTCGGCATCGTCTTGGTTCACGGATATCAGAAGGTATTCTTAAAGAGATTGTAAAATCAAATGAGTTTGATAAAAATTCAATATGTATATTCTGTATACAATATATATATATTCTTTTTTTTTCAGATAGATCCTGAATTGGTTTTGCCCACAATGAGGTCTGCAGTGGAAGAGCAATTAAATCTAATAGCACTGGGCGGTGCCGATTTTCACGCTGTCTTGCAGCACACTGTCGAAATTTTCAAGCAAAAGTTTCTTTATTTTGTGCAAAATATCGAGGCTATGGATCAGTTGTTCGAAGTCTCGTTCTCACCGCTGTCGGCGTCCGGTAAAGCACATTCTAGGTATAAAGCGAACAATTATATAACTAGTCCTCTTTGTTTTTAGACTTCCGGATTGGTGGAGCCGTGTTTCTTGTCGAATTGTCTCCTGTCCAACTATGAAACGTTTGACAAGAAACATGACGCCAAACCGGGACGATTCCACGCCACGAAAGTCCCAAATATCGTCATCACAAATAGTCATTTTGGAACTTTGTAAATATTCTTTCGATCGTTCATTTGACATATATATTACAGATGCGGTAAATGTCGTCGGTACATGAAATATATACAAACTAAGCCATCCAGGATGCACTGCGCGCACTGTAACGAAACTTACAATTTACCGCAAAACGGTAATATACGAATATATAAAGAATTGAAGTGTCCACTGGACGACTTCGAATTGCTTTCGTGGTCGACCGGAACGCGAGGGAAAAGTTACACATTTTGTCCATATTGTTACAACAATCCACCATTTAGGTATGCACTTAAACAGTTAAACAGTTTCCGGGAGAGAATCGCACCTTCTTCTTGCGAATTCCAGAGACATGAAAAAAGGAATGAGCGGCTGCAATTCGTGTACGCATCCGACGTGCCCGCACGGCATGAATTCGAACGGCTTGTCCAGCTGTCTGGAATGCGATCTGGGTATCCTTGTACTTGATCCTTCGGCTGCGCCCAAATGGAAATTAGGGTGCAATCGTTGCGATGTTATCATCCATTTGTTCGAGAACGCACACAAAGTGACGGTTGACACGGACATATGTGACTGCGGCGCGCAATTGGTAACCGTCGAATACAAGCAGGTAATAAGAGAATTCGATCATTTGTCACGAATGTACAGCCTTCGTGTTCACGTGTCTGTCGATTTCAGGAGAAAAGTAAGCTCCCAAACGAGGCAACGGAGATGTCCGGCTGTGTATTCTGTACTCCGGCTTTCGCCCCGTTAGTAGAAAAGCACCGTGCGGTGGCTTCGAAACCGGTCGTTACGCGCGGCCGGGGCCACACTAAGAGCCGCAATCGAGGAAAACCGAAACCTCCCAAGGACAAAATGGCACAACTGGCGGCATACTTTGTCTAATCATCAAAGGCGACTCGCATAGATATATGGTGTGTGCGTGCGTGTGTGTGTGCGCGCGCGTCTCACGTTATATTTTACAGAACGTTGCGTCATTCGTCGAATAGTTAAGAAAATCAAAACTTGTATTTACAGCGTTAAAACACTCACGCCTGTTATAATTTTACAAGGAGATAACCGGGGAATCTGTCCGTTCGAAGACAAACTTCTTTAACTGTTGTTTTAACGACACGGCAACCAGAAGCTCGATCACATTCCGGCTAGCTGAGCGCCGCCAGCTATTGAGAAACAATATTGAACAATCGTGAGAGACTCGAACGTAAAATTGCCTTCCGATAAAAATATCAACTTCTGTCACAATATAATTTAACACGCGATGCAGAATAAGTTCACATACTTTTTTTCTTATTTAGTGTATCGTTCAGTTTCCCTCTTTATAATAAATGATTTTCTATATATTTACAATAAATTACATATCACATTAATCTAAGTCTAATCTTGGAGAATTAAGTAAGATTAATGGATACTTGATCTAAACTTAACTTAAGATTAATATTTTAGCTTAATAATTCATGTTGAAACGCGATTGTTCGGAATGTCAATAGAACGTATGATGTCTTTGCCCAAAATGTAAAAATCCTCGATCATCGCTGATATGTTTAAAACGAGATTGTCATTGTCGAGCTTTCGACAATTTGCCTCTGATACTTTAAATTGTTTACGTTCTAAGGCGGAAGGTTGCAACAGAACTCCTATTACGGTACCGCCGTAAGTGTCGTGGAAGAATAGAGCGTATTCGCCGTAACCGTCCTGAAAATCAAACGAATGTAAAATCTGACAGAAATATCTCGATATTGACCGGGAGAGAACCGAGCCGATTTTCATCTCCTAAATGGTAGCTTTTAAGATACGAACCCTCAAGTCCCTCAAAAAATGTTGCACAGGATCGAAGTCTACGATTGGAATTTTTTGTTGCGAATGCGTCTTGTAGGGATGTAGATCTACAACGTCCGTATTGTCGAGCACATCGACTGCCTGGATTCCTCGCGGATTCATTGTCGACTTCAGATGTATCAGACAGTCGTATTCCGACAGCGGAGGGCGGAACATGTGTTTCACGTCTAATGCCGTATCTTTGACCAACGGATCGTTGAATATTCTCAACGACTCCTTCGAGAGCACACTTATACGGTGCAGGATCAAGTGCGAAGGTGCTTTCCTGGTCCACAGTGATTTCTGCTGATCGTAAGGAGTTGATATAAATAACGGTGGTAACGAACTGCGAACGGTACCGAATAACGTTTCAACGGCGGAGATTTCTTCGTCTGAAATTTCATATATAAGCACAGTAAAAAGCAATGTCCAAAGTGACACAACTATTGTACAAATTATTGTTAATATCGAAAGAGTACTTACGGGTCATTTCGTCGTTAAAGTTAACGATGATCGGATCGGTATTCCAAGGTGCCCTCGCGACAACCTCCAGAAATCGTAGGAATGCCACTTGCGGCATTTGAGGCGGTTTATACGGTTCTGGAGTCAAATACACTGATGCCATGAGTAATTCAACCACAATGTTCGGTATATGAGCATCGTCTAAGAGTTGCGCCGATAACCATCGTTTAGCTATACAGCAGGCGGGACCAAACGATGGCTGTTGAGAATGCAATCTATTTGAGGGAATATGATATTTAAAAATAACAATATATCAATGGTGGTACATAACATATGTTTGCCAATGATAATTATATTCATTAACCCTTACCCATGCAACGCACTACTCAGTTTCGGCAAATGAAATAATTTATTTTCCAATTCGATGGATTCCTCATTGTCCCTGTACTTGATAAGTCCCTCTTCTTTCATTTGCTTTATTAATGCAATTTCCTTCTGAATTGCTATTCTTAATCGAAAAATTAACCCATCCTGATGAAAATAGAATTTTATATTAATAAGAAAAAGAGTTATATGCGATACTCCAGTGTAATCGTATATGTATACTTATTATATATACTATATTTTGTATGTCAATACCATTACATACTATACTTTGTTGTCAATATCATACTAACTTGCATCACATCGACATAAGAGGGATTAGCTTGTACTTTTAGTTGATGTTGTTTCCTGAGACATTCCGCGATTTGTATATAAAAGGCTGTTTTCGTTTTTTTAATGGCTTCCAATTGTTCGGGCCATTTTCCACTGGTCGACAATTGTAACGTCACTTCGATCACGTGAACATACGCGGGGCATCCTTTCATATTCTTCGCAAGTTTCAAACAATTCTCATCTTCCTCGGTGATATCTTTCCTGCTTCGATAAATAGTAGCAAGCGGCGGAAAGACCTCTGTATATCGGAAGACCGGACTCGATCCTTGCACGCCGTTTATCGTCAGTGGCATATCGCTCAGCGACATTAAATTTTGTTCTAAGTTATTAAAAGCATTCAAAACCCTTAACGTAGCTTCTTCGCCGGTTCCGTACGTGAAATGCGTTATTTTGAACTGAACAGAAATATTAATAGTAAATTATGAAAAATATAATAATAATTGGAGACTACAAAGAAGCGCAACTGAATAACTTGGACATCTTTGCAACTAACAGCGAGATTACCTTATGTAACTTTAGAAAATCGTCCAGTTGGTCAGTGAGGAACAAATATTGATCTTTGGAAATATTAAACTTTGTCTTTAACAAAAATATGGTTATCTTTTTGCATATCGCTCTCTTGTCCGCAAGAGTTTTACCCTTCGACCAAATTACGGCCTCACGAATCAATCCATCTTGAAACCTCCGCAATTCCGATTTAGTTCCCCAGAATTGTCGGAAATTAGCCGCCTGTAAAATACAAATGGCAATTATTATACGTTACTTTATTATCTTATATTTTAATTAAAGTTATTTCAATTGCTTGCTTACCTCAGCTAGATTGGCTTCGGGTCCTTTATCTACAATGTTAAAAGAAGTTTCAGGATTCAATTCAAATCCAATCGTAAGGTTTCCAATATTATTCGGTGTGTCTTCGGTGCACTCCCATTCTGTGAATTTGTGCGGTAATATGCACAATCGATCGATCCTGTTTTCTAGACCTTTTTGTAAAACTTCAACAATCAATTTAATCACTTGACTACGTTTATCTGGCCCATAATTGATCTTGTTATTAATGGTGGATTTATTGTTTACAATTTTTTCTAAAATTGTACTTTTCTGAAAACTGAAAAATGCATAAAACGACAAATTATTCAAACAAATTTGGCATTTATAGAAGTTTTTATGTCAAGTCATATAAATTACCATAAAATTTGATCAAACGCTCTGTAAAACGGCACACTTCGCATAAAAAGAGCTTGAAAGCTGTCCACGTGTATATTATCCAAATGTTTCAGAGAAAGCTCTGCTTCTCTTCGCACCCACGAGAAAGTGTACGTAGATAAATATGCTGCATAATTGTGATAACCTGTGATGTCGAGGAAGACACAATCATAATAGTTGTGATAATGGGATACTTGTTTCTGGTTCTCTTTGTCCTCGCACATAGTGATCCCATATTCGCACCAATTTCTCTGTGCTATATGAAATAAGTTTAATTATTATTTTAAACAGAGTCACGTAATCAATCTACTGATTTAACAGTTTCTTGACATACCCAAACAAATCCAAACATTCCGCACGATTTGATAACTACTCATGAATGTATTAAGTTTTTTCATGCGTAACAAATAGACGACAAACATAGTCATGATGTGACTAGTAAAGCCATCATAGCCTTCGTTCAATTCACGTTGCCTCAGCCATATTTTCAATAGAATTATACCATCCCTCAAATTCGGATACTCCCTTGTTATTTGCGCAACTTCAGAATTTGTGCTCTTCATTGTCAGGTCACGCATTATTAAAGAATTATAGTGCGGAGTTGGTAGTAAAGCTTCTGTAACAGAATGTAACATAAGACACGTGAGAAAGGACTATCAGCTCAGTTTTTTATTGAAGTTGGTGAATAGCATTGGGACATTGGCTAGAACATTGTAGGACATCAAAAGAAAGTCAAAAAGTTCCATGGGCACAACCTCATAAACTAGCCACTGGTATGAGATATCACTCCGAAGCAGCTACTGATAAGATTCGTATATTTACTAGACTTCAATTAGATAATTAGAACCTTTGTTTTCTACTTCGTGAAGATCCCTCTATGGATTAATATATGACCCATGACTGATTCATTCAGGGCTCAAATTGGGCACAGTTCTTTTTTATGTAAAATGTAACATAATGTTCACAATGTGACTTTGTGATACTCTCCGATAGAAATTACTTACCGTCATCCGGAGATTTTTTATTAAGATACCATCTTGGTCTAACACTATTTTTCTCTGGCAAGAACCTGTTCAGATTAAAACTGGCTTCCTGCGCAGATACGTGTATTATCACATCGATTTTTTTATTTAATTTTCCACTAGGCCGAAGCTTCAAACAAGGTCTTAAATCGTCGCCGATGAACCTTTTACTTTCCGCGATATCGTTTTTAATGCTCGATGTTACAAATGCCAGGTATATCGCTTTCTTTCTAAAATATATATAATTTTGATAATCTTGTTTTCGAAATGAGGCAGCTGGCATTTCCACCATTACATCTACAGTAACAGTAGGCCCGAGTACGCATTCTGAGTTGAAAGATCCAACAACACTGATGTCAGATGGTTTCAGAAATTTAAAAACACTCTTGGTTTCTTCCGGTACACGTGGTACGGGAACACGCACGCCTAACTCATCTTCCAAATTATTATCTACAAGCTGCAATTAATCAATTAAATAGATTATTTCATTCTGCTGTATTGTATTGTAAATATATGTCCTATTTTAATTTATCTACCCCAAAAACTTTTTTTGTTTTTGATTGTAGAAAAAAATACTTCAAACAAGACTTGTTCGATTTGATTCCAATGTAAGTAATGTCATAGATGTCATCGTTTTCAAAAAAACTTGAAAGTGATTAATTTTTTAAATAGAAATTTATTTTTTCTTCAGATAAAAAGTAGATCTTATCGAGATGTTTTTAGAACACTCCCTATTATAGTATTTTGTCTCCAATAATATTTTTTTCTACAATCAAAAATAAAAAAGCTTTTGGGGTGGATAAATTAAAATGGGACATTTTGTATGAGTCATTTTACTAACCAATATCTCTTCAGTTTCGTCAATGGATTCTATCGCTTCTTTTAATTTCTCAAACCAGGTATTAAATAATACTTTATATTTATCTTTAAGCTTTACTTCACTGAGAACTTCTTCAATTTGAAATCGAAATAAATTTGAATGAAATAAATTTTCTGTCTCTCTAAACTGATTGAGCTCCTCAACCGTTGGTTGCTTATAGAGACTGTTTTCAAATTTTTTCATCTTTTTAGAAGCGATTTCGATTATTTCGTCGGTTACTTTCTTCCTCTTCTTTTCTTGTTTTGATATAAGTAATTCAATCTCATGATTGTCTAATTCTTCTTCTTCTTTTTCTTTCTTATAATCATTAGTGCCTTCCATTAAATCTGCATTATCAGATTCAGTATTCGTTAGATCATTATTAGTAGACTTTCTCTCAAAATCATTTGAGCTTTCATTGTGTTTATCATGTTTTTTCTTGTTCTTCTGAAATTGTTTAAATGTTATTAAATTTGTTACTCATCTATATTCGTTTGGAACAAATAAAAATTGATACAGAAAACTAGCTAAAGTTCCAAGAAAAATCTACTCTTCGATTCTCATGAAATTTGGTGAGATAATCCGAAATATTCCCGATTAAATATTTTTAAAAAGTTTTTTGAAACAATCGGAAATTAATGAAGATAACATTAAGGTACTGAACGCTGCTATTTCCAAATGATCATTAAACGAAAATATAAAGTGGTCGATGGAGAGAGTCCTCAAAACTCTACGAATATGTAAAGCAATAAATATAACCTGCAAATGGAGGATTCGTCTCTGCGAATAATTATGAAATTCAACATACCTTTAAGCACATCTCCTTCATTTTACCGATTTTGATTTTAAGTTTACTTTTATCGAAAGTAAACTTTTAATTTCGATTTCTACTCAAATCAACACACGTGTTCTAAACACCGGTATTCAGGGAGTGCATTGGCGTAGACTCGCCTATTGTAGAGTACCTCCAGTATAGACATCAAAAACTACGTTTACATGGCAACGTTAATCCGGTTTAGTAAAGCGGAGTTTACAATGAGAATTTAAGCTCCACCAATCACAGTCGAATATGAGAAGAATAATCGACTGTGATTGGTCAATTTCTTAATGCTTAATTTCTTAAGGCTTAGAGCTTAAATTCTCATTGTAGACCTCGCTTAACAATCCAGTCTAGTAACAAATAAATAGTGAAACCTTGCATCTGATTGATATATCTTTTTAGATCTAAAAATATATTTCAATGAAATCATCGATTTGAAAAATATTGTTTGATGTTAGAGAATAGCTACAAAATATGTTAAATAAACGTCTCATATTAACAATCAATTTTTTAGATGTCGAAGAGTAATTATCGCCGCTCGAATTGTTACCGTTAGCGGCACTTATATGTAATTATATTTTAATATTTTCTATAGTTCTTAATTTTATTTAAAATTTGTTACAACGGATGATATATAAAATTTAGAATAAAAATACATATTTTAAGATAAATATAGAGGTTTATTATCTGATTTATTAAGGAAAATAAGGCATCATTTCTATTTCTACCACTTATTAAATGTAAAACAATAAAAAAGATAGAATGACGCTGAAAATATACACCTGGTTCAAACTATACTAAATAACTTTTATTTGCTTCATTTTGTTATCCTAATGTTTCATACATGCGACTTAAAATTTAAGAATCCCGTGTATTGTACCGTTAATTCATTAGAAATATAATATGATAGGGGAGCACGAAGAACTTAAATAAATTAATGATAAATTAGTTCTACAAATGGTTCTACAACTTCACACACGGATCGCAGGGAAGTCATTTGTAAGTTTCCATTTACAAAAAATTTTCATGAACTATATGATAAATAATACCTGATATCCTAAAAGTTGTGCACAATAAGGATGTATCATCCATTAACCCCATCTCTTCCAAATTTATTTACTTTGCAGTTAGCTGATATCTTTTATTATAATCTGTATGATCAGTGCAAATGATCGAAGACGGTCAAACTATATCACATAGAGGAATGGCAAAAGGAGACATCGTCGAGTGTTAAGCAGGCGCTTCGCAGTTACGATAGAAACAATAACATATTCACTTACTAATAAAGGTTTAACCTCCTTTGCATACGTTCCATGTACAAGGAAAAGAGTAATTTGTTACTCTCATAATAAAAAGGATTTGACATGGCATCTAAGTCTGGTCTGTATTCGGTGGTGAAACTGCTTTGGCTGGAGCCACAGGTATCCCCGGATGAGTTTTGGGAAACCTCCGAACAACTTGGGGATGGCACAAAATTCTCACTTTCCCAATCGTCAGTTTCCATCCTTTCCATTGCTCTTTCCCGCAGGCCAGACAGACCATTGATATGAAGATTGTTGATCCGCTTGCTCAATGGCATAAATTCGCTGGATTCCTCTTCTATGTCACGACCTCTTTTCCTGAACGATTCACAACCAAGAGAAATAATAGAATCATCACAGTTGTTGATAATATGCGTCACGCATATTGAATGGTCTCTGTATATTTCAATTTGCAGGGTTATATTATCTTATAAATATGTAAACAAAGACTAACCTGTTGGCTGACGTCATGTTGCTCATCAATCTTCCTCAATTAATGTTCGTCGCAAGGAAGAGGTTTTTTCAATTAACAAATATTACGACCGCAATCTTTGCTATTAGAATGAGAAGAAATCATTCTACAATGGAGTGGATTCGATACATGTCAGCGATCGCTATGAAACGGCAACAGTAGCGCTCTGCCTGACGAAACCAAACTCTCGATCTTCTTATTTGTTAAAACTGAAAGAAATGTCAAAATACAGTCTGGGGTGTGTTCCGTTATAAGCATGCAATCATCCTTCAAGCTATTCCACTAAATGCCCGTGGCGTTCACTGTTATACTTAGTTTTATAACTAGTTTCTTAACGCTCATATCAGACTACGGATTGGAAATTGAGATTGGGTTGAAATTTAAACAATCGGTGCAGAATCCACTAAATTTCATTAAACTTGAGCCCAATTAACTTTGCACTGATCAGCCAAATTCAATTCAATCTCAATCCCCAATCCGCAGTCTGATATGGGCGTAACACTCACGTTAGTGGAACGAGTGCTCGAAGTGTTACGAGCGTGTAATGGAACGCACGTGTTCGCGCTGTCGTGATGTGAATTCTCCCTAACATAAATTATAATTTTTCAGCGCTGGTAGTGAATTGTAGAACACAACCCAAGACGCGACTAGTGACAAGTCCAGAATCTGACATAGTTTTGCTCTCGTGATTCGCACAGATTTTTCTTAAATAACAAGATGAAACCCAAAGTAGATTTATTAGTTGAATCCGCGTGGAATCAGTTGCAACAATACTTCGATAGCAATGGTTCAAAAATTAACATATATGATATGTTCCAGCGAGATAACAAACGTTTCGAAAAATTTAGGTAAGATACGCTTCGTCTTAAGCGTGACTTTGAAATGACCTCTTGAAATTATTCGTTTTGAAGGAAGAATTGTTTTATACATTGTTTCAAGATTATTCATTATACAAGAGGGTTTATCTTTTTTCTTTTCTTTTTTTTTTTTAGATACATCTTAGGAAAATAGCTGGTTTTTATCGAGCATTGCATTATGTGAGAGATATTAAATGCAAATTAAGACAGTGATTTTATTTTGCATTTTTGCAGGAGTTATAAGAAGCTATATATATATCAAATAATTACTGTATATTTTTGTCGATACAGCTTGGAGCTCTCTACTCCACAAGATGGTCCAATTTTGTTGGACTACTCCAAAAATAGGATTAACGAAGAAGTACTTGGACTTTTATTGAATTTGGTACATATATGAGATTATATACCAAATTATTCTAGTAGTACTCTTAAATTATTCATTTTGTTAAATTGCATCATCTTACAGGCTCGTGTACGGGAGATAGAAGCTGCAAGAAATGCTATGTTCAGTGGCGAAAAAATCAATTTCACAGAAAATAGAGCAGTTTTGCATATTGCTCTGCGCAATAGAGAGAATATTCCGATATTGGTAGATGGAAAAGATGTGATGCCAGATGTTAATACGGTATTGGAACATATGAAAAGTTTCACAAACGAGGTAAAATTTGATTTTTTTTTTATTTACTCACATAATGTATCTTAATACATTAAATATATTTATTTACAGGTATTGACGAAACAATGGAAAGGTTTTACCGGTAAACCTATCGAAGATGTCGTTAATATTGGAATCGGTGGCTCTGATTTGGTAAGTTTTACAGTCTCTTTTTTTATCGTAATTGTTACATGTTTATGCAATATTGAGTGTTTATGCTTTTATGCCCACAGGGGCCACTTATGGTAACTGAAGCTTTAAAAGCTTATAGCGTTGGACCTAGAGTTCACTTTGTCAGCAACATTGATGGCACTCATATAGCTGAGACTCTCAAGAAATTAAATCCAGAGACAACTTTGTTCATAATAGCTTCTAAGACGTTCACTACACAGGAAACTATAACTAACGCAACTTCTGCGAAACTGTGGTTTTTGGAAGCATTGAAAGATGTATGTTTACAAGTTTCAAATTGAACGTGGTGTCATTTTGTTTGGCATTAGGTTTTACGGTACGAAACCATTTAGGAAACTGCAGTGGCTCGTCATTTCGTCGCATTATCCACTAATTCGCAAAAAGTTAAGGAATTTGGCATCGATGAAAAAAACATGTTTGGCTTCTGGGATTGGGTTGGCGGACGCTATTCGTTATGGTCAGCTATCGGTTTATCGATTTGCTTATCAATTGGTTTCGATAATTTTGAGAAGCTTTTAGATGGTGCTCACTTTATGGATCAACATTTCTGCACGGCACCACTGGAAAAAAATGTAAGTATGTAGAATGTTGATCTGTTTGGCACATTGAACTATATTGAACATTCGTTTCACATTTGAATTGTAGCACAATCACCGAGTTAGGAATTCAAAATTTGAGTATCTTTGAAATTATATTGATATTTATAGTTTATTGAGAGCTGTAGTATTATATTCTCTTGTGATTTCCATTAACCTGTGAAATTTTATCTGCACATTCACTCTTTCATTGCATGTAAATATTGCGACTTGTAAGAATTAGGTTACAAATGACTTAAAGTATTAATGATCTGTTGTGTATCTTTTTCAGATACCTGTCATATTAGCTTTGCTCGGTATATGGTATCACAATTTTTACAAAGCTGAAACGCATGCATTATTACCATATGACCAGTATTTACATAGGTTTGCCGCTTATTTTCAACAAGGCGATATGGAGAGTAACGGGAAATATATAACACGCGCCGGGAAGGTTGTAAATTATTCTACTGGTATGTTCTATACATGTATATGTTATATATATAAATATGTTAATTATGAGGAATATATATTAAAATACATAATATTTTCAGGTCCAATCGTATGGGGTGAACCAGGTACTAACGGTCAACACGCGTTTTATCAACTGTTGCATCAAGGTACTAGGCTTGTACCAGCAGATTTCATAATTCCTGTTCAGTCTCAAAACCAAGTAAGTAATTGTAGCATTATCACAAAGACAAAGATAAGAAATGAATAAAGAAAATTAAGAAGATCTATAGATTCCAATTACTCTGTTGAAAATTCTTTTGCTGCAGGTACAAGGTACATTACATCACAAGATTTTACTCGCGAATTTTTTCGCACAAACCGAGGCTTTAATGAAAGGCAAAAATGAGAAGGAAGCTCGAGCAGAATTGGAAAAATCGGGATTGAGTGCGGAGCAGGTGAATTTATTATTGCCGCATAAGATATTCGAGGGAAACAGACCAACAAATAGCATTATGGTGAAGAAATTAACACCTTTTATTCTCGGTTCTTTGATCGGTAAGTTACTGTTATCGATGTATATATGTGCAGGTTCAATGATGCCAATGAGCCACAACGTAGACACAAGCGTCGCGCGCCCGTGAGCGACGAGATAATAATAGCCGTAGTTAACAATAGCTGTTGGAAAGGGAGAGACAGCGAATCGATCGAAGACGGCCGAAGCTGCTCACGTTCACGCGACACTTGTGCATGCGTTATGGCTCGGTATCATCATCGGCATCAATGATGCTAGTTAGACGATGAATCGTAATGCAACTTGCAGAAAAATGATAATTTGTGAAGATACATGTTGAAGTTGTCTATATGTACGGACTTTGTTTATTTTTATATTTAAAATAATTTATTTCGTATATTTTTTTTTTCACGATAAATTATCTCTTTCTCTCACTGGGGTTGTATTATAATTTATTAAATATATTTTGTATATTAAAAAATATAATTGTGCATCTAAATATAGGTAATTACTATATTTTTCCTTTTTTTTCTAGCAATGTATGAACACAAGATCTTTGTACAGGGTATGATTTGGGATATTAATTCGTATGATCAATGGGGGTAAGATAATTTTATTTACATAAAAATATAAGTTTTTTTTATTTATGTATAGAAATGATTTAAAGAAATCTTTTAACATAATCTTTTTATGTAGCGTGGAGTTGGGGAAACAATTAGCCAAAACTATCGAACCAGAGTTGGAGAACACGAAAACTATAACAACTCATGATTCATCGACGAATGGCCTAATTGCCTTTGCTAAATGCCATAAAGCCTAAGGGCTTATTTAATAATATATTCTGAAAATGTTAAGAAAAAGTACAACTGACCATAAATATCTCGGTTGCAAGTTATATTATCATATCAGAATTTCTGTACGTACTTTATATAGGTGATAGAAAAAAAAAGAAATTATATAGATCACACATCTAATTTATGATACCTCTAACCTGTTCAGGGGTAAATTTGTTCAAGTCGGACGAAATTAATTCAATGTTGAAGAGTTTGAATGATATCAGTATATGGCATATGATCTGTTAATCATATGTAAAAAAATATCTCTTGTGTGGAATTTAATACTGAATATTTATTCATGGTAGTTATACTCTTTTTGCCGACAATGTTTGAATCGAGCGGGCTCCGATAACCTACTTAGACCCGATCGTGAATATCGGCTTTTGTAATTAGTAATTACCATTCTCCGCGACTGATGGCAGAACGTTTGCAACGCATTGAAGAACCTTTATTATACGAGCTCTAATATATACCAGGTGTATGCATAAGTTTTTTCCGGTTTAACTAAGAGATGGCGCCAGCGAAAAGTACGCAGCGTATTAATTTGACACATACGTCATTTTGTTCGTCTGACATTTAAAACTACAAACACACACAAGTTGAGTCCGCCAAAAACTAGCGTCTTTGTTTTATCGTTCAGTGATCATGTCGAGTTTTGTGCCTGAAAAAGAACATTTGCGACACGCATTGCTTTTCTTATTTAATCAAAAGAAAAAGGCTGTTGAA
>NW_014554573.1:548033-551165 GCF_001313825.1 Dinoponera quadriceps | reverse complement strand
AAAAAAAAATTAATTTCCCTTGAAAATTACGTGTTTTTTTTTTACCAAAAAAAAACCGGAAAAAACTTATGCATACACCTAGTAGGCTGCATTTCGACATTTGTTGCCAGTATTAAAAATTTATAGTATACGAGATACATATGTTATAGATTTTCAGTGTGTTCTTTTTAGCAACACTGCTGAATTGGTGCAATAAGTTGAAGTGAAACAGATATATTTTGTCTCACTTCAACTTACAGCGCTAATTCAGCTAGTATAGCTAAAAAGAACGGACTATGCACTGGCAGTGAATATCGGAACGCAGCTATAGCTGTGATGTGAAAAAAAGAAGGAAATAGAACTAGCGTAGCCAATTCAGCCAAAAAGAACAGACCACATGTGTGAAGGCTTTTAGCAATTCTACTGTTTGAGTTCCTTTTTCCTAACTACTGGCGTAGGAGACAAGGTAGTCCACAGCCACAATTGAGAGGAGAAAGGTTTCTTTTTATTTACGATTTCTGAATTATGGCGGTAGGCAAGAATAAAGGCCTTTCGAAAGGAGGTAAAAAAGGAGTAAAAAAGAAGATGTAAGTAAAACATATCGTATAAGATGTAACTCGGTAGCTATATTTGTGAAAATGTGTATCACAAGTTACCAGCTCACATGATGCCTTAGGTTATGTTTAGTGCTCACACACCAATACCAACAGTACATATTTTAAAATATTTTTTATGAAACAAAATAATTCAATTATTGATTGTTTTTCATATAACGGAGGGATTTGCAAAGTACATAATAGGCCCCCTTTTAGTACTGTTATTAGTACTATGCTGACCCCCCCCCCTTTGTTTTTTATCAAATTATATACTTATGTTTCATTCTATCAGCAAAAAGTGTAACTAAGTTTAACTAAAAAGAACGGCTAGTGTACATTATAAATTTATGAGATTTATATTCTTAATCATTTTATTATCATAATATTTCACCTTTCATATTTTATTTCACATGATGCTATATTATTTCAGTGTGGATCCTTTTACTCGCAAAGACTGGTATGATGTAAAGGCACCTTCTATGTTTGCCAATCGGCAGGTGGGCAAAACTTTGGTCAATAGAACTCAAGGCACCAGTAAGAACTTCTTTCTTTAAACTTCAATATAATTAATAAAAAATTATTTATTTTCTAAATTAAACAGTGTTACTTTATTACATATTTTTGTTTGCTTCTTGTTTAGCAATGAATATAATGTACATATCAATTTTATCATAACAGAAATAGCTTCAGAAGGTCTCAAGTTCAGAGTGTTTGAAGTATCTCTGGCTGATTTGCAAAGTGACCAAGATGCAGAGAGATCATTCCGTAAATTTAGACTGATTGCTGAGGATGTCCAGGGTCGCAACGTATTGACCAACTTCCATGGAATGGACTTGACCACGGATAAACTTCGATCAATGGTGAAGAAGTGGCAGACATTAATCGAAGCTAACGTTGATGTAAAAACTACAGATGGCTATTTATTACGCATTTTCTGCATTGGCTTTACAAATAAGGATCAACTCAGTACAAGAAAAACCTGTTATGCTCAACATGCGCAAGTTTGTACCTACTTCAATTATGTGCCACACATGTCATGTACAGCCTCTCACGTTTATTATAGTCTTTATTATAACGGCGAGAGATGTTACGTACATCAATAGAATCGTTTGTTGTGTACAAGTAGTGATCTTGCTATATATATTATAACGTTTATAAGTATTTTTACTTGAACTGATTCTTTACACCTACTCGAATGTTCAAATTTATATGCGCGATATATTAAAATATAAAATCTTATGCTCCATTGATTCATATTCGCAGGAACGTTGGAATCATTAGTTACAATTTCTATTCAATTTATATAACTTCTCTAGTCATTCAGTTGTTTTGCTACTCGTTTTAATTTTCTGTGCCATAACACATAATTGAATTTAGGTGAAAAAAATCAGACAGAAGATGGTTGAAACTATCACTGAAGATATCACAAAGACCGACTTGAAGGGTGTAGTTAGTAAATTGCTTCCTGACGCCACGGCCAAAGACATCGAGAAAGCATCACAGGGAATTTATCCTCTGCACGATGTTTATATTCGTAAGGTGAATACTATGCATTGTTCGAAGAGTGTGGGAATACACAATTGTACAATACAGTACAGTGCATTTTCACTGTAAAATAATGAACTGTAATTGTTTTTTTTTGTTCCTTATGAACGTTAATAAGTTGTAACAAATTTTATTAGGTGAAAGTATTGAAGAAGCCTCGCTTTGAATTAAGCAAATTGTTGGAGTTGCACGGAGATGGAGGTGGCAACAAGAGCGAGGAAGTTGGCGAAAGCGGTTCCAAGATCGACAGGCCGGAGGGTTACGAGCCACCGGTACAAGAATCTGTTTAACGGTGCAAAATTATTTTATAATCTTTCACAAAAATAAAGTCGATTTTTTATCGTGTAAATAACGTTATGCTCATATTTTATTTGTATATTGGGAACAACTTGTACACAGAACGTGCCAGAGTTGCAACAGTTTTTGTTTCTCATATTTCGGGACACAAATTATGACGAAGCGAACTTATGAATCGACGATCATGCGCGGTAAGTTTTAAATTGAGTAGTCGCTCGTTTAACTCGAAATATCTTATGAAAATTAACGACAACGTTAATATAGCCAATGTGGTTAAAAACTAGAGACTCGAAGCTTTAAAGTGCTTCTTGAACGATCTCGATAGCATCATTATTGCGAAAGTTACAGCCTGTTGAATTTCGCCTGTTTCATTACAATGGAAAGTACGTATGACCAGCCCTCGAGTCATACTACGAGAGAGATAGAAAGTACGTTCAGCTCCATCGTTTAGTCATATCACGATCTCAGTTTCTCGTTAGATAGGAAAGTGGCGACTCGTAGCGGAGATTCTGGAACCTTCCAAATTACAGAAATAACGGGTTTACGGAATTATCAGACCCGTCAATGTAATTTGTCAAATCACTTACTGAAGGTGCAGTCTATACATAAGTCTATGATTTGGTTTACGGAATTATCAGACCCGTCAATGTAATTTGTCAGATCACCTACTGAAGGTGCAGTCTAAATATAAGTCTATGATCCCCCCTCCCCCCCC
>NW_014554573.1:518000-548006 GCF_001313825.1 Dinoponera quadriceps | reverse complement strand
CCCCCGCCCTTACGTCTGTTTTACCATGCCGTGTATAATCCTGTTATTTCTTTCTCTCCCTGAGAAAACCGTCGTACATTCGATAGACCGTGATTTCGTATGAGCGCGCGCATTCCGACCGGAAAAGATGGCCGAACTGTCGGTTGACATCGGCTCACTTAACCTCATTCTAGTATCCGCTAGGTGCGTGTAAGTCGACGTTGTCTCGCAGTCGTGTATGGTTGTAAGAGTAACTGTTGCTTAGAGGGAGACGGACAGGTGTTTATCTCTGGCTGAACCGTGCGGGATAGTTCGGTGCGAAAGTTTCGCGGTTGCATCGCGAGAGCAGGCGGAGCATCGTCTCTCTCGTAGGTCCGTTTAATCGGCGATCGCGCGCACGCGCCACATTCTCAATCTGTCAGCACCCGCTCGTCTTCCCTCTCTCTTTCACGTTTTCAACGTCTGCGCCTCACGCGTGTAATTGTCGCCATAATTGATGTATCGATCGATAAAATATTAATAGACAACGCTTCGCGACGAGCTAAGCGCAATCTCGATCCGAAGGATGACCGATCGCGAAACGAAGATGATGATGCGGCTGTGACGTTAGCCCAGAGACGAAGTCGAGCGGAGGAATACGCAGGCGGGCGAACGGAGCGTGCGAGAGAGAAAGAGAGCGTGCACGGAGAACGGTGCGCGGCGGCGCGACTCCGTTGGACTTTCCAGGAGAGCGGCGCTCAGAGACTCGCGGAGTCAACGCGTGGCCACCGTGGTGTCGGGCAGTTATGTACCGTTAGCTCGAATTTATTTCATTAGCCAGTTCGGGCGAGATCCAAGTTCGCCTGTCTGCCCACCTACCGGCCGAGAAGGACCGAATTCAATCGCAGTCGTAAAACCCGGAAACGTAGTGCGCGTCCCTCTGTTGAACGGGAATCATTGCGCGCGCGAGCAAGAGATAAAGAGAGACGCGCACACACACACACACACACACGCAACGAGAAAGTCCGACAGAGAGAGAGAACCGAACGGCAGTGTGCGAGCGCGAATTTATCGCGGAGTCACTCTCTTGGAGTTTCCGTTAGAGGAAACGCGCGCGCGTCCCGTCCACATACGCCAGCACGTATGACGTATGCACCGACAGACGCAACGAGTACATCGTCGAGCAGCAGCGTTGTGCATGTAGAAATGAGAAAGTCGTTGCCGTTGCGTTGAGGATTGGGAACGACGACGCAGGCCAGACGGCTGATTTCCGTACTAAGCTACCAGGAGAACGAAGGCGGCGACAGTAGCAGCGGTACGCTGAGCCGAGCACGTACGGGGAATCGCAGCTGCTGGCTCTCACCTGTACGTACAAGTAAGTAGCACCACCGGACAGCAGCATACCCATTCTCGGCACGATCGTTTCTCTCCGCGTATGTTCGATGATGCATGTATTACACAATCGCGTACTTTTAAGCGCGGCGGCTTTGTTATCGAGCCGACGGCGCCGAGTGGCAGGTGCCTCACTCTCAACGACGGAACCGCGAAACAGTGGCCACAGAGAGCACCCACCCCAAGACACTAAAATCGTCGCGGGGCCCTCGTCGTGGCTCACGGCTTGGCTCGAGCTGGCTTTGGTGGGGTGGTTGGAGGTGCGGACAGTGGTTGAGAGGCTGGTGGGGTTGGAAATTGCGTGGTGGTGGGTGTTCGTCGAGGTCTCGGAGGCCCCTCCGTGGCATCTCGCTGCCTCTAACCCATCGAGGTGGGGGTGTAAACAACAGCCCTGCCTGTGTGCCTTCGCCTCTGCCCTGCTCTCCGTCAGCTGATGTGTCTTTCGCGTGCCGATCTTTTTTCCTACTTCCGTCCTCTCGGTCCCGGGTACATAGTAGGGCGCGCGCTTACGGTTGTATGTGACGTGCTAGCGAAAAGATGAGAGGGATAAAGTAGGGAGAGAGAGAGAAGGGAGAGGGGAAATATCCGCGTGCATGTTAGAAGGGGTTCGCGATGCACCGAGCGGGAGAGGAACCGCGAAGGAGAGGGCGAGAGAAGAGTAGCCGTCCAAGTCGCGCGGTTTTCTCTCGCCTCGTTACGTGGCGATTTTTTCCATCATGGCGGCTACGAGCTACCTACGCTTTGTGCGTGACGGCGCGATAACGACGACGATGATGCTCGTCGAGCCGAGGGGAAAGTTTTCACCTCCTCGAACACCCGCTTTCGTCCTCGCGACGCGCTCGCTTTCTCTCCTCTCCTCCCTCTCACTCTCTTTCGATGCGATCGGAATAAGGATGACGAAGAGCGTGGGTCAGTAGCGTGGAACGGAAGCGGGCGACGACGTTGCACAAAAGCCCGCCGATCCGCTCGGCGTGCGGCGTCCCGCGCGTAGTAACACCGACGGCACGTGCTTTTTCACGGCAGTGCGCGCGACAGAACGGACGGATTTTGTGGAAAATCCGCGAACGTGCATGCGGAAAGACAGGCGTCCCGAGAGAGAGAAAAAAAAGAGGGCGCGGTCGTGTAAAGAACGTACGTGCGTACATGCGTGCGTATGTACGTGCGAGCGAATGGATGGGAAACGCGTGAGAGAACGTATGAGCGAATAAGAACGCCTTGCGGCGTCACGTGGGAGAAGGATAGACTTAGTCGAGGCTAACCTTAGGAGAGAATCGGTGTGCGCCATTACGACATGCGCGTCTTGCGAGAGCAGCACGATCAGTACGACCAACAGCGGAGTTGACCGATCAGTCGTGTACGCCATTTCGCGTACGACGAAAAACACGTCGCGTGGTGAGTGAAACGTAGGAAAAGGAAACGTGCCTCGTACTACGGAACGAGCATCCCGTGAGACACGCGCACACACACACACACACGGTATCTTAACCTCATTCTCTTGTCTCTCTTTCTCTCTCTCTTTCTCCGCACATTGATACTGACGGGCGGGGAACGTCCGACGTTGGCCTCTCTCTTTCTCTCTCGCGTCGTTATCCGTCATCATCATTGTCCCAATTCGTCTGGCACGGTGTCTGCCGGGTGCTTTCGCCCCCGACGTTTTCGCGTTCCCCTTCCCCGGGGAACGCCGGTGTGCCGGAGTTTGACTCCCTTCTTTCTTGGCATTCCCCTACCCTTTCCCGTTCGCCTTCTTTCTCGTTCCATTCTCGCGGCACACGCCGCGTTGAGGTAACGCGGGAGAAAGAGGAGCGGATTCTCGAGCTCTATTTCGCGGTAGGTTCCCACCTATAGACCTCCCCCCCTACCCTCATCGCGCTCCTACCCCTTACGGCGCCCGTAGGGGCACCATCGCCATGGAGTGGGGTGGGATCCTGGGCCACTTTGACGACTATCCTCCCTGCTCCCGGATCCCTTTCAGGTAGGGAGAAGGGGGTGAAGTGGGGGAGCCCTCACCCCACCCTCGCGGAGCGGTATCACCAAGGCGAGTCCGCGAGTCAAGAACACGTTGCTCGTCCGACACTCGCTAAAAACGACGTGGGATTTTCATTTTGTTTCTCTCGTGAAAAAAGGGGAGGGAAAGTTAGACTAGGTCGGGGTGACTTAGGTTAGGTTCGATGCTTCTGATGTCGCGTGGATGAAATGAGATCGTGATGTCGAACTTCACCGTGCGATATGAAAGATGTCTCGTTGGAGTGTCAATCGGATGGGAAAACTCGGTCTCATCCGTGATATTCGACTTTTTTTTTAGCGATCTATGTTAGGATTCACGGAGTAACGTTCTCTCGACAAAACTCAAGTTTCGCAATTAAAATGTTGATCCTGTATATTAGAAGTGTCGTCGTTTCGGAAGAATCGTAGGATTGCATTGTTGTGTCATGTTGTAATCAGCTCCGCAACTTAACCGCTGAAATACACCGATCTCTTTTACAGTTCCGAAGCTGCAAAATGAATTTTACACCATTCACCGGGTTCACGACGCCAGGCACTGTTCATCAGTTCGCTACGGCCAAGTTCGCACAAAATCTTACCACCGGCGGGCAAGTTGTTGGAGTATTGTCCGGTGGTGAGGGCGGAGTGCACTACTTAAGGCCGGTCGACCCGAATGGCTTCGCCGTCGCTCAAGGTGGCAACAATCAGCAACAGCAGATCATAACGTTACCCATCACCGTGCCAGGGAAAGATGGAACGCAACAACAGCAGACTGTTCAGATACAAGTTGTCAACCCTAGCGTATCACAGAGCGGAAACAGCGGCGATCAACCCAAGTATCATTTGGCGCCGATATCACTGGGCCAGTTCCCTCAAGGAGCAGCTACCGTTCTCACTGTCGCCTACAGTCAGCAGGGCGCGGATGGGGTTCAAATTCAAGTACAACCGCAAAACACCGTAGCGACTACGCAAACGTAAGTACACCACAGGTTGTTTAAGGTTCTTTGTCTTGTTCGTCAGAATGACGCTTGTCCGAAATGTTCTTGCGAAATATGTGGAATTAAAAAGGTATGCCCTAACAATCGATAAATAACATCAACATGACTTTCCTCTTCATCTTTTCCCATAATGTTGATCTCACGGCGGTTTATTGAGATTGTTATCGGAAAAGGAGAATTTTCGAGATATTTTACAAACGTGCTCAATCGATCGCAAGTTTGATGTATTCCGCAAGAATGTTGTCGAGATGCCCGAAGAGTTTTTCTTCATTGAAACTACATTTATTCTTGTAGATCCGACCAAACGACACAGAGCACGTCTACTGCCGTGACCACCACATCCCAGCAGACTATCCAGCAAACTGTGCAACTGCCAGGAGCGCCCGAGGGATTGACCGTGGTCGCTCAGATCCCGCAAGATTTGATATTGCGAGAGAGCATAGAGGAGTCGAAGGAAGACGTGAAGGAGGGCACAACACCGGTGGCCCTTATTAAACGAGGTAGCGTCAAGAGTCAAGGTAATCAGAGCGGAGAAGAATTCATTACCTCTATGCCCGCCAGCTGGCAGAGTCTCGCTGCGGGTTCCGCTCAAGTCGCGGACTATCTGTCTCGACTGCCTACCAGTACCTTGCCCATTAGTTTGCAACATTTTCTCAAGTTCTCTGCGGAGACTATAAAGCGAGAAGCTACCATCGAGTCCAGTCCGCTCGGAGCGGACGGTCTCGATACTTCCGGCGGTGCAGCTTCGGGGGAGCAGGCGGTACAGATTACTGTTGCCGGGGGCGAAACTGCGATCATTCCTGATGTTGTGGAGGAACAAGAGCCGGGAGTGAAGCCGAAGCGCAAGAAGAAGTACAAGAAGAAACCTCCAAAACCGAAGAAACCAAAACCAGGACAGGTGAGCATAGTTACCGCGCTTGACGGTACGACTCTGTTTTGCTGCCCTCAATGCAACATGGCGTATCCGGAGAAGGAGAGCTTGGAACAGCATCTAATTGGGCACAAAATCGAGAGGCGATTCATTTGCGACATCTGCGGCGCTGGTCTTAAACGGAAGGAACACTTGGAGCGGCACAAATTGGGCCACAATCCCGACAGGCCGTTCATTTGTTCCGTTTGCATGAAGGGTTTCAAGCGAAAAGAACACTTGAATCTCCATTTCGTTATACATTCTGGGCAGAAAACCGAGGTCTGTACTGAGTGCGGGAAAGCGTTTTATCGCAAGGACCACCTTAGGAAGCATGCGAGATCGCATCTCGCCAAGCGTGCCAAGGAGGACCCGTTGAACACGGATTCCGCGCAAAATCAACAGCAAGCAGAGCAACAGCAACAAGTGGAGCAACTGCAGCAACAGTCCTCGGTGCCGGAGCTGCAGCAAATCCAGATACAAGTTGGGCAAGGATCTCAGGCTCAGATTCATCAGATCTCGGTCAGCGAGCAGTCCACCGTGGTGTTGCCTACAGCCGCCGAAACCGGAGCTATGACCATGCTTCATCATCAACAGCAACAGCAGCAGCAACAACAGCAACAGTCGCAACAGCATTAGCAACAGCATACCGCCCCGAATCAACTCGGGCGGTACTTTCGTTTCAATCATCAACAAGCTAGAGGTCGTGCAAAACATGGCGTACTCGTTGATTGAGTTCTTCTATGCGATAGGCAAATTGATGTTACTTAACGCAAGTTTCGTTCATCATCATTCTTGCCTGGTTGATGATTTGGCAAAGTCTCACCGTTCAAACGCCTCCGTTCCTTTTTTGAGGTAAAATTCGTCGCCTTGTTTGTCGACGAGTCGATTGAAATTTTTGAATCTACGCGCGCGCCATTGGCTTGTATATTCTTTCTTAGTGAAGCAAACATACAGCTCGTATGCGTGCACGACACTCGCGTGTTTGGTAAAAAAGAACGCACTCTGAGCTGTACCGATGAAATTCGTTCGTACATAAATATATACGAGTTTCTCTTGAACGTACACGTTATAGCGTACGTGGAAAGAAGTGACAGCAACATCCGCTCGCCTCGGACATAACGTTTTTTCGTCGCTAATCCAGTTCCATGACGCAAGTTAGAGATAAATGAAAAAGTTTATATATATAAATACAAAAATATATTTTTGAAAGCGCGGACTGGATTCGCCGGAGATGAGAAGGCAATCGAGTTTTGGGCTGAATATAATTCGCTTCTACGATAGTAAAATACGTAAATAAAAAAAAAAAGAATTAACGGGAAACCGGGGAGAGTTGTAAATACGGGGCGCGGCTTTTCATCCCCCAATGAGGGTAGAACATTTTGTCGTATGAAGATACTAGCGCAGGGTGGATATTATTTATTTCTCTTGTACAACACACGATCGTGGCCCAAATGAGGTTAATTAATCGGTGAATCATCATGTTCAGTCTAAGATTTTTTTTTTTCTAGGAATATATTGACGCATGCTTATATTTTTCTATAATTTCGATCGTTGGTGTAATGTGTATACACGGGGTGATTCGGAGATAGATGGTCAAAGCTAGATGTATATTCTGTCCGTTATAAGGATGAAGACAATACGAAGTATGCGAAATGTAGGAACTGACTAATCGAGCGACGGACGCAATAGCACTAAGATTGCATGGATTCCACGAGATATCTGATATCTGATCTACCTGAGATTTGATCACCTATTCCGGAGATATCCTGATATTCCTTTCGAAGACACTAAATATCGATGATTTGGTCGAACGATCCAGTTTATAAACATTCGTTAAATGATACGAGATCGTGAGGTAATCACACTGGGAAGAAATAGATGACGCGTTTACTGCCAAGCTCGACACGCGACGCAGCATAACCATTCGCTTCAGTAACACACACACACACACACACACACACACACACACATGTGTTAAAAACAGTGACGAGGATCGTTATCTTTTCAAACAAGTGAAAATATATTGTAAATATGACAACTCGTGCATATTTACATTGTATCTAAATCGTAAACATTAAAGCTAGAATATCCACGAATAGTAATTATTTCATGATCCAATGAGGCTTATCGAGATTCCATTTTCCATTCGGTTGGTTTTACATGGTCGAATGGTGATGCATGCATGCTTATTACCGTGTATGCAGCATAAAAAGAACGCGAAATAATGAATGATAATCGACAGATCGTGATTCACCTGAAAAAAAAAAGCTCTTTGATAAAGGTGTATGTATACAACAGAAATTCTTACAGTATCGCAATTAAAGGCAATGGGTATAATTGTACAAGAAATATTATTATTTTATTATCATAATATTATAGCGCTATAATTATCGTAGTTAGACGACTAGCACGTAAGTCATTTTCATTGTTACTTACATTAATACTGCAGAAGAAACTAAAATAAATACATTTAATACAAAAGCACGTTCTCTCCTTGCTCATTGCGTCAACACACAGTCCTGTTTATAGGTAGACGAAGGAGGCCACGTCGACGTATGTTTCTCACACGACGAAATATACCGCCGCGCGGCAATGAGCGAGGAAACGAACGAGACAGCGGTCGGGCGGGAAGAATTCGGGATGAAAAATCCGATGTGCGATTCGGGCATTTTCGGCGCGATGAGAGCGGAGCGCCAGGATGGGGAGGGGGGAGAAGCGCGACGTGACGCGGCGCGCTGCCCGCGTCTGGAGTCGGGTGACCCGGGAGAGAGAAAAAATAGTTAAGAGGTTGGCACAGTAGAGGGCGGATGGGTGGGATGGGGACGCCGGCTTGAAGGACAGGTGTCAACGATATACGAACAACGAGGGATCTCTCCCGGTGACAGTCGGCTGCGCGAAGAAACAATCCAGGCGAGCTGGAGCGCGGGTTGCGAGGTTACCGAGCGGTAAGTGCTGAGAGCGAAATCGCACGACGGCCGGTGATCATTAGGATCGGTCGCAAGCTAGCGTGCAGTGCGCGAGAGATCGTACGAAACATACGCACAGCCATTTTCTCCTCTCCGTCCACACGGGGAGAGAGAGAGAGAGAGAGAGAGTGAGTGAGTGAGTTTGGTGCGGTGGTGTGGAGCGCCGCACGGTATCGACTTAGTATCGGGCGCGAGAGAGAAAGGTGGGAGGAGAAGGGTGGCGTTTGCGTCCCCTGGCGTCATGCATCCCCTGCCCCGCCCCACCCCCCTTTGACAATTGGCCTCCCCTCCGTGCATCGCCCACGGTTGTCTTCATCTCGGCCGATTATTTTTTCCTCGTGTTTTTTTTCCGTCATGTTCCTGAGCGTAACTCGGTGGAGAGACTGTGTCGTCGCTTGCGCGTGATCAAATCGAAAGGGGGCAAAAGCTGCCGTCGTTCATCCGCGCGGTGCGCCCTTGGCGTGGGGCCGTCGGGCTAGCGAGTGTGTCAAACGTGAACGGCGGCGTGTGTGAGCGACGTTACAAAGGAAGCCGGCGTACCCCCCCCGTACTCATTGTGACAGACGCTAGTCGACGCGGTGGTGGTGGCGTGTTTGTCTACCGGCACGTCTCTCTCTCTCTCTCTCTCCCCGGTATCCTCTTGTGCGCGAGAAAAATCGGCTCCCGCGCTCGCTGTCGTATCACGGAGATCCCCCTCCGAGGAAAGGATCCGGTACGGCGAAGAAACATGGGGAGAGGGACATCGTTGTGAGTAAATACAAGCGGGCGCCGCGCTCTCGGTGCGACGTCGTCGGCGCAACTCGACGTAGTCGCGTCTTGGCGAGCATCGCGTCAGCTACCGAGATGCCGCCGTCGTGTCGCCGACGACGACGACGATGATGATGACGGTAACTGAACGAAAACTGAATGCGTTCGTTGATGAGCGCGCAACATCAGTCCGGTGTATCGTTTGACAGACAGACTCTGTGAGCGGTCGTCGTCGTCGTCGTCGGTGTGCGCTATCTTTCTTTCGCGTACAGAACGTAACTCCTGAAGTAACCTCACACGTCGATTCCGCTCAAGAGCGACGTTTGCTTTCTCAGGTATATGAGTTCTATTGACGGTCTGCAATGAATTTCTCGCCGTTTGGAGGCCACTTTCCTA
This sequence comes from Dinoponera quadriceps, assembly GCF_001313825.1. Classification (NCBI taxonomy): domain Eukaryota; kingdom Metazoa; phylum Arthropoda; class Insecta; order Hymenoptera; family Formicidae; genus Dinoponera; species Dinoponera quadriceps. The sequence continues at coordinate 538,656 of NW_014554573.1, read as the reverse complement.
CCACAATACCGAGTATCCATCAGTTCGCGACCGACAGTTCCAGCGGTGCAGGCGCGCGCTACGCCAATCATTTTCCCAACCAGCCTCCGATCGGAGTGCCGGTGATGGGAAAGTACCGTCCTGAGAACAACGCCGTACAATCTGCTCAGTCGCAAGTGATGATGAACAACAAAGCCAGCTATCCCAGTAGTAATGTTCACCATTATTCAAACGTGCCATACTCTCAGGCTCAATCTGTTCAACAACGGCCCACCAACTCGCCTGGAATGCAGGAGAAACGTTCGTATCATCAGGTAAGGTCAACTATACCGCAGAGAAAGTTTATTTTTGGATACAGAATATTTTCGGCCATATATCTGTGACAGTAGTGTAAGAGCTTGGAGAAATTGACCTCATTTTCCTAATTTATAAAATCATTCTCTCGGCAACTTTTCCGAGTATCGATAGATTAAATTACCAATAAGCAGTATCAAATTGGTTGTTCTTAAGAAAACCAAAGCAGGATAACACAGCACTTTCCGTTGTAGCAATCCACAGAAACCATAAATCAGCAAGATGTTTGCAATCTTCTTCAAGACAAGGACAAGAACAAGGAGAAGAAAGCCGAGGAACAACAACGCAACGGAGAGACAACTGCCACAAACGGTGCTCAGCAGGATTACACAATGCACCAACATCAACAGCACGCGCACACTCAAACACCAGCTACTATGCCCGCTACATGGCAATCGCTCGCCACTCCCGGATCTACCGTAGCTGACTATCTCAGTCACTTGCCGGCCAGTACTTTACCGTTGAGCTTGCACCACTTTCTCAAGTATTCCGCCGAAAGTATCAAGAAAGAGTCCGAAATGGCGCAAACGACCTCGGTGGCGGTGGCCACCACAACGACGCCTAATATAATGATGTCACCGAACAATAAGAAAAAGAAAAAGAAGAAGACGCCGAAGGAGAAGAAGCCACGTCCGAAACCCGGCGAGATTCGTCTGACGACGGCGCTGGACGGCTCGACGTTATACTGCTGCCCCGAGTGTCACATGGCGTATCCGGAACGAGAATTGTTGGAACAGCACCTGTTGGGCCACACCCTGGAGAGAAGATTCGTTTGTGACATATGCGGCGCCGGTCTAAAGCGGAAGGACCATCTAACGCGTCACAAACAAAGCCACAATCCCGAGCGGCCTTACGTTTGCACCGTCTGCTTGAAGGCTTTTAAGAGAAAGGAGCAGCTGACGTTACACTTTGTAATACATTCCGGTGAGAAACGGCACGTGTGCACGGAATGCGGTAAGGGATTCTACCGGAAGGATCATTTACGGAAGCACACTAGAAGTCACATCGCGAGAAGAGTGAAGGCGGAACTGAGTCAGAACGCTGGTAAGAAGTCCGTCATACGATTGGCGTGAGTCAACTGTCTGCCTTCCTTTATAACGCTTCGCTGTGTCCGTAGGTACGCAACAGAATCAACAACAAAATAATGTTTCGAATATGCAAACGACTACCGTATCAACGTCGTCCGTTCTTCCGGGTGGGCACCCGGGTCCCCTCCTGTCCTGAGCCCCGCCACCAGGGAACTTCCAGGTTCCCCATCCGAACAATATTCTTCACACGCATACTACTCATCATTCGCTGCATCATCATCATTTAACGGCGGTCAACGTGGCGCATCAATCGACCGTCGCGCCGCTCGCTACATCCAGTCATTATCAGTCGCACGAGCTTAGCTTTTTGGGACACGTTAAAGATTTCTGAGACGAGGGGAAGACCTCGGCGAAGAGGTAACACCAACACGCTAACTGATCGTCGTGTCGCCGTCGATAGGTAGCTTCGACTGACTCATTCTTTGGAAACTAGTGACTTTTATATATGAAACGTACTCGCATATGTGCGTGTGTGCTCCGGATGAAGCTTCCTATGTCTCGTCTCTTCATCCATGTAACCATGTGCCATGTCATTCCCCCTTTTTTCTTTTTTTCGAGTCTCAACTGTCGCGCGCGCGCGCTCTTATGTTCGTCCCGTTCGCGACTTTTATTGCCAGTATTGTTTCCACCACAGAGTTACACGTAATAATACATAAGGTATAAAGCAGAGACATAGAAGCTCCTTATAGCACAAACAAAAGTACACATGTGGGAGAGAATACTAATTTTCCACGGAAATATTCTAGAGTAGACGCGGTTTGACTGTAAGTCAAAGACTCTTGCCATACGTTGTGTACGATGAAGAAAAAAAAAAGATATTTTTATGAAAGATCGGTGTTAATATAGAAACTAAGCTGACCGATGAGAGAGATAGAGAGAAAGGAAAGGAGAGAGTGTGAAAGTGAGAGAAAAAGAAAATAATTGACACTCTTTTTTTATTTTTCTTTCTTATATCATTGCGTTGGAACGTTATTCTGTCATTTTCGCGGTGGTTGTAAATTTGTTTTGATTTCTAGTTAAATGGTAACGAGTGTGCAAATGTAAAGGAAATAGGAATTATACGATGCGTAGAGCGATATTTCTAATACGAACGTAGACGAGTCAACCCACCGATTAGAAATCGTCATCTTTTGTTTATTTTCTGAAAGCAGATATTTGCTTGAAATTTTAGTGCCCGTTTAAAGGATAATGTATATTATCATAAAATTTTTAAATACGACTACTATGCTCTATGAGACAGAAAAAAAGCGACAAAAGCATAGCAATATTTCGCAGTCGATAAAAATTATATTTCGTTTCATTAAAACTTTCTGTTCCTTTTATATATAAAGTTGACAGTATTTTATATTTTACGATATAGTTCGAAATTTTTTACTTATATATTTATATATATATATATACACATTTTTTACGTATGTATATATATAACGTACTGCGTACGGGCGTGCTTGCTCAGGCAAATTCATCGTTACTTTCCTTTGCGATTTATCGTACTAAACACTTTGGAAGCTTAATTAGTCTTTTATATTACTTTTTTTACATTGTTTTTATACATATTTTTCGTTGGTCTTCTTATATTCGTTATATACATTGAGTACTGATTATAATGTAAGTTTTATTTCATAGATATGTGACGTAATACTATGATTTTTTTTTTTAATTACGAATTAGTTTTTAATTTTTATATTTATCCACGCATCGTAAATCTTCATAGACTGTGATTGTTTCCCACAGAGAATATCTGTTGTAATCATGTCAGGTTGCCTTTAAGGTTATAACCTTCGGCTTCATTTTAGTATTAATGTTTGTGCCATCATTTTTTAAATTACTTTTTCCAATTCTTTTTTTTTCGCTATACATTATTCAGATATTTTATAATCAACGTTATATTATACATAAAAAATTATTATATTTTTTGTATTATTTTTTTTTCATTATCGTTATCACGATAATAATTCTTACGTCTTATTACTACTAGCGTCATCATTATTATCATTAAATTACATGTAAAGATCTGAGACATTATGTATGTGACAGAGCAGTGAATAAATCAAAATTACTGTTCTAAGAGGCAAAATTCGACGATTCTGTGATTTTGTTTTACTTGTTCTGCAAATCGTACAGCTAACTCAAACCTATCATGAATATTTTTACATATTGTTTTTTTTAATTAGCGATTTACTTATGTTTTAATTATCATTATTGTTATTATAATNATGTGTGTGTGTGTGAACATATACTATATATATATATACATATATGAACATGTATATGTGTGAACACATATATATATATGTGTGTGTGTGTGAACATATACTATATATATATATACATATATGAACATGTATATGTGTGAACACATATATATATATGTGTGTGTGTGTGAACATATACTATATATATATATACATATATGAACATGTATATGTGTGAACACATATATATATATGTGTGTGTGTGTGAACATATACTATATATATATATACATATATGAACATGTATATGTGTGAACACATATATATATATGTGTGTGTGTGTGAACATATACTATATATATATATACATATATGAACATGTATATGTGTGAACACATATATATATATGTGTGTGTGTGTGAACATATACTATATATATATATACATATATGAACATGTATATGTGTGAACACATATATATATATGTGTGTGTGTGTGAACATATACTATATATATATATATATATATATAAGTCGCGTATAGATATTATCGTAAAATAACATCGGACATGTCTATATGTATTGTATAAACATGCATATATTGTAACGCAAGATGTTAGAAATATGATGTGATCATTATAAAGAAAATAGAAATTCAGTATTATATCTTTTCGTCGGAGAAGTTCTATTATTAGCAGAATAATAATCGGCATTATGATATTTTGTAATATATACAATTTTCATTTGGATGTATCGTAACTCAGTAATTTCGTAGAAAATTGTCGGGAGTTATTTAAAAAAAAAAAAAAAAAACGTATCATTGTATTACATTTTGCATTTCCGATAAAAATCGCGCAAGCATGCACTCATTATGACATTATGTGCAGCTGGGCACTATGCGCTTGCATTAGCTCGCGCGATATTTTAGACATTACATTTGCTGACACTTTAAAAAATCGTTTGCGTACGTATCTTTCTATTTATTTATCGTCGCATCATATCTCTAGCATGAAACGTCGGACAAGTAACACAGAAAATTCAGGTTTTGTCAGACCTCAAGTATAATGATATATGCTAAAATTATTGCATACATGGTGAATATATATGTATGTGTGCGTATGTCTATATAATATATATACATACATACATACACACACATGCGTGCTAAAAGTCGTATGTAAAAGATCAAATTGTATTGAAAATTCATTGCCATGTATTTGTATCTTAAGGCAGAGAATATGTCTTAGATTATACGTTAGCGAGTAAGTTTGTATACAAAATCTAATTATATCGTAAGCAGAGAAGAGGAAGAGAAGCATTGTACATGGAGTATATTGAATGCCGCGCACTTTTCTTTGATACAAATGATAGAATAGCCAAGACTTGTTTCATTCAATATAGGGGCATCTTCATGGCTTTTTCCAAGATTTAAGCGATGCCGAACAAGAAACACTTGCGGGCACTAAACATGTTGAATAAAATGTAGCCTTTAATACTCTTTTAATTCAAGGGACTTAGATAATAACATAGTAAAGCTTGACGATTTAAAATATTCCGTGAAATGACTTTTTTTGTAAAGAAAAAAAGAAAAAAAAACATGTAACTGTGTGAGAAAGTGTGCGAGTTTTCATATATCCCGATACGCGATGAAAAAACGATGAGAATACGCGCAAGCGTCGATATAAGTTTTTTTGAGGAAAGTAATTTGTTTTTTTTTTACGATGATGTAGGTGGATTATGCAAAGATTTAATGAGGAATAGCTTTAGAATTTATAAAAGAGATGGCAAGAGGAAGAAGTTGGGAGAAGCAGATATTTCCAAAGTTCGACACACGTCTTCGACTGTTCAAACAAAATGAGTGGCTCAAGAAGGTCTATTTTGAAGGGTAGTTAAAAGAACCTATTTCCAACCTCGACGAAGCGGACCGTTGATTATTATATAGCTATACAATCGACCGTTTCGTCGAGCTATAGTTGTAGTGATGTTCCTGTAGTAACGAAGAAAAAAATAATAGTTGATGCATTTCTAAAGAAAGGATATACTTTTCCGGTGCCTTTTTGTATTGCGCTGGATTTCCCGCACCCATATAATTCACCATCGTAAGATCTAAGATCTAAAAAAAAAAGAAGCGGCGCGTGTGCCTCTCTGTTTTCGGAACAGCGTGTATACTTTATCCGCCTCCGCGTTGTTCGAGCAGCCGTCGGTTTTGTCGATTTTGTGTCCTTCGTTCTTTTCGTACAGCATTTCACACGAGACAAATCTTGGGACGAATCTCGATACATCTCCATTTTGTGAAATACGTCTTCCGTCTACGCGGAATGCAGTGAATTCCTTTTGTTCCTTTAACAGAATAAATACTGTGACTCAGGAGATTACTGAACAAATACGATTCATCACGTGTATATTACGTATTCAATCAATATTTCCAGAAGGAACATTTTCTGTTCGGTTTTAACGTCTCTTCTTGCTTTGGAGATTAACTTGTAGTGTGCTACTTGTTGAACTTACTGATTTTCAAATATTGCGAGAAAAAAAAATCGGGATTGACTGCAAAAAAAAGGGTCGTTATATTTGTACGGAAAATCTGTCGTTGGGCGCGCAGTTCAGTTTCGAGCAAACTGGAGATATCGGTTGGACTTGATTCTCCTTCATCTCGATTAGAAGTGGTTAATTAAGAATATGGATTTTATAGATGTACTGTAATAATAATAATAATAATACTAACACTACAATAATCATAATAGTAATATTAACAACAACAACAACAATAATAATAATAATAATATAATAATAATAATGATATTAATACCGAAAATATAATAATACTAATAACAATAATGATAAAATAGTAAAAAGACTAGTGGTAAACACAATGGAGAAAACAAGATCCAATTCTCTTGCGACGCGCTTAATAGTTTTTATGTGAAACCCCAGAAAGCCGTGAACGACTTCTCGAGTTGGCAACGACTTCCATTCGACGACGAATCACATAAATGATATGTAAACGTTCCATATTCTTTAAGCGTTCTTCTCGCAATTGTACGATAATTCGTTATTTCACGATGTACTGTTCGAATGTAAGATCTTTTCTTGGTCCTTTGTAATCGTTGCTCGAAACGAAGACAATTGTACATTGTAATATGACACATTTTCTCTTCTTTTCTCTTCTTTCCTTTTTTTTTTTAGTAACATATGGCGCGTAATTAATTTCAAGTCTCTTTATCGCCGTCTCGTTGATTCGTCAATACTTTCAGTCGATTCGTTTGTTCCGAGCATCGAATGTACGTACGTACCGTTGAGAAGAATGGATAATGTAGAGGCGATTTTCTTAAATTAATCATCACATGTGACACGATTACTCGACAAGGGTAGCGGAAAACAAAAAAATCTAAAAAGAGTACACGAGACTTCGATGTGACTCGAATACGCGAGTCACTTAGAAGCAGGGATGGCAATGAAGAACCATATTTTTCTATGCAGTGTGTCATAATTTTTAATTATTTATATCAAACCACATATAGAGCACACGAAGAAGCGAATTCGATCGACGTCTCGTCGCAAGATGCGAAGATACCTCGAATGCAAGTGTAACTATATACATGTATATATATACACACACATACACACGCAGGGTGTCCCAAACTCGAAAAATCTCGGTTTCCGTGGTGTGCAAATAGAATCTACACACATATACATATAGAGTGTCCCAGTTCTCGCGACTTTTAATTTTATCAAGAGATAAACAATTTAATTTTTCCTAAGCAAAAATATCGAGGGAGGTCATTATTTATGACAACTTTTCAGTCTTCAACATCTTTTTAGCCAAGCCTCAAATTAAAATTTTGTTAAAGTCCGTTTAAAATAAATCGGAGAAAATAATTTTTTATCCATTTATGAAATTTGTGTATTATTGGTGCCTCGACATTTCCATTGAGGAAAAGTTGACTTGAAATTCTTCAGAGAACTCTTTCGGTAAAATCAAAAGTCACGAAAATCCAGGACGTCCTGTATATACATACATATATACATTTTGTGTGTGTGTATGTGTGTCTCGATTGGTTCATGCAAAAAAAGAAAAACGGGCGCACACGTCGCGCGTTATTCCTTATATATTCTTCGTTCTCCGTCGTTTGCCGTATTTTCCAGCGCGGCATCGAACGTAGGATATAATTTTTTTATAGCGTATAGTGTGAGCGATTAACGCGTGTGTGATTTTGCATGAACCAACGCGCATCGCTATTGTGCATTTAAGGCTCCCGACTACTCGCTATGTCTTTTCAAATAAAAAGATATATCCACAAAATTACATTTGTGATCGATTCAGTATACTTGTAAAATTAGATGAACATTTTTCTTTTATTCGAACAATCAATAAATAGCCGAAAAATTAACTCAACACAGAACCTTCCTTTTTTAACCTCTTTTATCATAATTTTGTCTCTGTTAATTTTACGACTATTTATCGATTGTTTGAATAAAAGAAAAATGTTTGTCTAATTTTACAAGTGTGCTGAATTGATCACAAATATCATCTTGTGAATGTATCTTTTTAATGTATAACGCAAAAATCTTAGCATGCGTTTTTTCGCTTCTGACATCATTAAACAATGGACAGCCACAGTAAGTAGTCTGGTGTTTTAAAGACGAAGATAAAAGAAAAAGAAATAGAGAGAATCTCCAGCGGACTATCGTTTAGTCGTTTTAGCTTGTCTAATCGGCGCCTTGTCGCGTGCGCTACGAGTGTTTGTGCGCGTAATTGCGTGTAACTACCGAGTTCTCGACGGGATACGTTAACACGGGTGATCGATCGACGACGGGAAGACATACAAATTCCTTGATATAGTACAAACGCTCAGATCCTTGTTTTTCTCAGATAGATTAGATGCATAAGTAATACGAGTGAAATATAACCGGCTGGCCTCAAAGTACGAATTCTTTTTTGTCCAAATATATAACGCAGCATGGTCTTTCTGCGGAAAGAAACCTTTCTCTCGGATGGTTCTCCTTTGACGTAACACTTGTAACACACACTGTGTCTTGAGGTCGATCTGTGTCGATGATGAGAGAAACAGTTCGCTCGACGATACCTTGGCAGAGCGATTCCCATGGTGCAATACACACACATCCGGACGCTGAGTACGAGCTCGATATCTCTAGTTTGTATTTTCGAAAGAAAGAAATTTTAAATATACCCTCCGGTGAATTTTCTCGTCTTGCTTCTCGTCCATACAGCTCCCTGCATCTTACACATTACTTCGTTCCGAACGCATTTTTTATTTGACTTCTATGTCGAAGCGTTTTAAGAAAAAGTTACACGTTTCGAATTTTTTTTGGATTTGTGTAATGCATAACAGTGCCCGAGAAAGAAAAGACGATTTTTCTAATGTATTAATTTATTGAATAAGAATTCAAACATTATGTAATACAACGCGATACTTGCTTGAAAATATATCTGCTTTTTGTTGTTTCAACTTTACATTGTTATGTATTAATCGTAAATATAAATTTTTTTTTTAATAATTAGATGTTTACTGCAAAATTATATACCGGGTTTCCAATAATGGATATCGTAATTGAGTTGTAATCAGTGGTGAAAATCAGGTTACATAGTGATTCTGTAAATTTTCCATATTAAGAAGATGCCGAACGCTTTTGCGATTCTGTCGATCCAAACTATTCTGAAATTATCGGGACAAAGACAAATTATATTTATGTAAATAACGATCACACAGAGGGTCACGAATCACATTGAATATTTTCACTCTTAAAAAATCTTGTCTATTAATCAAGTGATAACAATTTCGAAAATTGGAAATTAATATTTTTCACGTTAATGCATAGTGCCCGAAATATCTAAAAGAGTTAACTGTTATAGTTATTGCTTTAGCAATATAGACGTTCAAGAAACGTCGTTTATATTATTATAAAAAAATTGAATCGTGGAAGAAATTTAATTAGTGAGGAGAAATTCAGGGCCCTACATAAAATTAAAAATCGAGTATTTCCATGACTTCACCTGTTATAGTACGATCCATTGCGTCCTCTTGATCTATAGGTTCGTTCAGAAGATACATTTTAGTTCCAATTATGCAATTTCTGCAAGAAACAAGAAAAGATAATTTCATATATCGGCGAGTTAACTTGCGTCTCAAGTTCCAATGAAAAAACACAATAGGTTTCTCACTTACTCAAAGTATTTTGTCTTATCCAAGTCCTTATTAACAAAGTCTGTCATATATTCGAATTCTCGTTGATCGTCAGTTAGCACTTCATATGACAAACTTAACGTTTTCTCAGTTCGTATATTCCATTCGTTCGTTGTAAAGTACGCAAGAATTTGATTAAATACGAAAATTTTCCTTTGTATTTTCAGCAATCTGAAAAAGTGGTGTCAAATCGGTTCAGTGGATATGTCGATCATGCATTTCGTTTCTGCGTTTTCATTGTGAGAGAAACAGTGAAAAAAAAAATTGCATAATGTTTCTCTTAAAATTCAGAAAATTGTCCTGCATTTCAAAAGGAATATTTTGCAATGCTTTTCTGGCGTTTCTCACATAATAATAAATTAAGAAAACTCGCATGAACAATATTACAATTGTTCCAAGTTGTCCCCCGGTCTCTCTTACATATTCAAGGGAACTTCGCCTTCCGTTTCAATAGCGAATATATTCCTGCATGCGCTTGCAAAATCGATCAATGCAGAAACTGCAAGATTTAGATCTCACCTCGGTTGCCGGCCTGACAATCGTAGAAATCCGTCAATGACCAAGGCTGGCATTACATGGAACATTAACACTAACAGACGGTAGAAGAAGTAGCTCTTTATCAAGCGCACGTTAGGAGTCCAGATGATATCCAGAAGATACTTTTTCAAAGCGTTCATACCAATCTCCAACACCATCGAATGCGTCACATTCATAAATTGGTTATTCGCGCAGTGGTACACAAGTGGAAGATCGTTTCGCGTATTACTGGTAAAAATTGAAAACATCTCGTTACCTTGACTTGGCCGACAAAAAGCTAGGTAAATAATATGCAAAAACTGCTCGTATTTTTTTCATTCTAAAGATCTTTTCGATTCTTAAAACAGTGCACGATATTCATTTGGAATATCATAACTTACGTCATTTTCGTTGCACGCTTCCACGCCGCAGCGATCAAAATCTTGGTGACGACATCTATCACCGGTAGGTAATTATTCCGTATGTTTGGATCCGTGTGTAGCACCTTCAGTATTCCTTTTCCAACAGCGGTAAATAATGCCACCGGGCCGTTGAAATTGTCTATCCATCCTTTCACAGGTTCTTTTAACGTTGAGCCGACTAAATCGAAAGATAATTTGTGAAGAATATTTTTTTAACGGCAATGAAAATAAAGATTCGTGGCAAAAAGCTCGACTGAAAACATATGAGCTTTCGGAAATATAGAGGAGACCGTGTAAAAAGAAAGTTTTGAAAAGTCATCATCTCTGAGGAGAAACGTGACATTTTTTAATTCATTTTCGTTGTATGAAGTTTGATCTTCAGCAGTAGAGAGGATATTAACGCGTTAACATTACTTTTTCTCATTGAAAAATGATTAATGTAAAATCTAAAAGTTATTTATATTTTACGAGATTCTGTGCACGAGAATTTAATTAGAAGAGAATATTCAATGATGGCAACGCGTCACGCCACAATTGCACACAATGGTATGTTCTATAGTTGGAATATGTATATATTTGTTCGCAAAACTGTACTTATAGACGGCCTGTAAATTACGCATGGTAACGTTCCAGAGTAATCGGTTATCACTTGTTCCGCGAGCTTCTTAGTAAATACATAATGATTTGGTATCGTGCCTATGTACCTGCAAATAATTCCACTTTAAGGTATTTTCGATTTCGATGAGAATTACATTATTCTAAATACTACGAACGATTGTTGACGATGTTGAATAAGTATCGTCTCAGATAAGTTTATTTGTATATCAATATGAGAATTGCGTTATAAAATCATTCTCTCAAATATATTATGAATTATTCAAACACACAGTATATATTTAATACGTTATACACGTATATATGGTGTGCACATCGAAACAACATTTCATGCTTACTTTGCTTTAAACCCCTCCAATATATCTTCATCCAAAGTCTCGACAATATGAATTGTTTTCCTCCAATCGAATTCTATTGAATACACAATTTCATCAATGACTAATTTGTCGATTTGAGCGTAAGCTGTGCTGACGTATACTAGAACCTTGAAGAAGTAAAGATCGGATATCTGGTAGTTAATATCTCTGTGCAATTGGATTTAACGCAATTTCTCATAAAAAGAAAAATTAAAAATCACTTTTTCACTCACACATGTGCACACGCTAAAATTCTGTTAAATATTCATTGTTAAATATTTACTATGAGATTTTTCATTCGTTCGCTTAAAACGCAAATATCCCTCGTTGCTCGCACATTCTTGAAGACAGCATCTTTTAAAGTATTATCGAATTTCACATTTGCCGCTATATGGAATGTGACGGATGTCTTCTCGATTAAGATGTTTCTGTCGACAGTTGACAAACCTAAGCCCTCAAGGGCAATGTCACCATCTACGGGAATCAATTTGTCGAAACGATTGGATTGCTCATGCCGCAGTGTATCAAATAACTAAAGCAAACAACGCGTGATTAAATGATACTACGAGATCGCTGGTCACATCTGCGGAAGTTACCGGGTTCGCTAGCAGCTGTCGAAGTCTCTCGTCTAAATTCGCACCTCTCTTCGGGCGTATTAATAAAAATATCTCTCCTAAATCGGAACACGATCTCAACAGTTTTTCTATCAACACTTTCCCTACGTATCCTGTAGCACCCGTAATAAAAACGTTTCTTCCAGAATAGAAAGCCGGTATCGAAGTAGTCTAATCTATTACGTTTTTCTCCATGTCCTAAAATTTATAATGATACTCGTGAAAAATGACCAGAAAGCTTTTATTAGTATGGAAAACAGAAGACGCGTAAATATTATATGTGGTAACTATATCCTTTTTTTATTTAGGAGCAGAGAAGATCAATAGATGCATTTGAACGCGATATACAATAGACAACAAATAGTAGCAGTTTATTTCGCTTCTGACTGTAGCTTACTTATAACTGCAACGTTATATAGACGTCGCTCACACATCAATATTCACATTATAATAGAATATCGTATTAATCCACAAGTCATCCATTTATGTATTCAATGTTTTTCCGATGCATATACCAAGTGTAGAAATATGAAACCGGAATTTTTTTGTAAAAATTACACGTCTGTTGTTTGAAAATGATAAAAAATATTTTATTCAAAATAATGTCCATTGTTATTTATACATTTTTCCCACCTCTCCGGCAGTTTATGAATGCCACGCCAAAAAAATAATTCTTCTTTTGAAGCGAACCAGCTATCGAGCCATTTTCGTACATTTTCATACGAATTGAAGCGTTGTTCAGCGAGAGCGTGTCCCATTGATGCGAATAGATGATAATCGGACGGAGCCAAGTTTGGAGAATAAGCCGCATGCGTTAGTATTTCCCAACTGAACGCCTCGATCGTTTCCCTGACCCGTTTTGCTGTGTGTGATGGGGCATTATCATGGAGCAAAATGACTGTGTTGCCTTTTTCCATATTCCGGTCGTTTTTCACGCAATGCTCGATTTAAATCGATCATTTGCTGTTGGTAGCGATCAATGTTAACGGTTTCACCAGGTTTTAGCAGCTCATAATAGATTACACCCTTCTGATCCCACCAAACACAGAGCATTGTCTTCTTTCTAAAACGATTGCAGTGGATGTCGATGGTTCGCCTGGATTCACCCATGATTTCTGACGCTTATGATTCTCAAAATATATCCATTTTTCATCACCTGTCATGATACGATAGACTTTCTTTTGTATCTGTCGAGCAGCATTTCACAAGTGGTTTTTCGATTTTCTTGCTGTTTTTCATTCAGTTCATGCGGAACCCATTTTCCCACTTTCTGAATCTTTCCCATGGCTTTCAAACGAATTGAGACAGCTTTCTGCGTCACATTCAATTCATCCGCGAGTTCTTGTTGAGTTTGAGTATCATCTTCATCCAATAAGGCTTGCAATTCGTTGTCTGCGAACTTTTTCGGTGCTTTCCCACGCTCTTCGTTTCTCACGTCAAAATCACCACTTTTGAATTTTTTTAACCACTCGAAACACTGTGTTTTACCGAGAGCATGTTCACCGTAAGCTTCGACAAGCATTCGATGCGATTCTTCAGCAGTTTTCTTCAAATGATAACAAAAACCAATGCTGTCCGCAAATCCGTAGTTCGTAGGCAAAAAACTCGACATGTTAAGGTTATAGAAAAATATACCGATATATAAAACTTGGGTTGTCGTGTGTTGAAAATCTTCGTCAGCTGTTAGAGGGAGATGATGGCGCTGCAGAAGCGGTCTTACGGTCCCTAAACTGATGGCTAGCACTAACTATAGGGAAATTCCGGTTTCATACTTCTACACCTGGTACATATCCAATTGTCACCATTTCATATGATGTTTTAGAATATTATGCGTATTAGTATATATAATATATAAATATTAGTAAAAATAATATTACATTGTTAGAATTCTAGAAAAACTTTATTACAGTTGGATTCTTATTTTGTAACGAATATGTGTTATATGATATTCTAGATATTTAGTAAAACATACTGGGGTCATCTTGTAGAAGTTCTCAGTATGTACCACTTCGGACGTAGGAATATGAATTCTCTGAATATCGCAGTACGTATTTCGAATATTAATGCGATATGTACAATTTACGTTTGCGATATACTGCGTACATACTCAGGAATTATCTATGTTGTATGACACGTGAATACTTCTACATTTGTTATCTTTCATACAGTATGTGCGATAGATCAGCCATATTTAATTGAACGATTCACAAAATATCGTGAAATCATTGTTGTGCCAGCAACAATATTAGCATATTCAATATGCAGTTTCTCAATTAGAAATAAATATATTCGTCGATTAAACACAAATATTTTTTCGCATCACGTATGATGTGTATCAGTACAAATAGTTCGTTAATTGATACTACATTATGGGACATTCTTCTGGGCTTATCCGTTTTTTTTAAATATTGTTCAAATTATGCGCTCTTATAGAGCCAGTAACATGGCTGACCCTCACGTGATCGATTACCTCCGCATCAAAGGGGCCGATAGTATATAGTTAAACTGTAGTTAAACTGTGCAGTGTAGCGGTGGCGCGGCAGTGAGCTGCTCGACCGCGCCCTTCGCGCTCGAGGAGCCGAAGGAATTATATAGATATATCTCACCGCTCTATATATCGCGTTAGAATAAAGCCAAGAAAAATCCCGATTGACCACGTTGCAATTGACCACCACTAACCAGCCGCGATTTGGAAGTTTTCTTGAGTGTGGTCAATCGGGTTCCATCCATTCGTGCTAGAATTAAGTTATCAGAGTATAGGGAATATATAATCGTTCGAACCTCATTGACCTTCGCATGCACGCGCGTGTTTCGAGACACACTGAGGAGCATCGTCGACCTGTGGTTGGGTCCCTGTGTGCACATGACCTTCTCTCTCTCTCTCTCTCTCTGACATCGCTGAGAATCGACGCTCCCTCTCCATCCTCAGAGCGTTCGCAGGAATAGCAGCAAACAAGCAAACGGTGGAATTGTAACTTTCATTACTGTTCTAATTATGTGCTGCTAATCACAAAAATTAAATATTGTATTTTATAATCATTATCACATGCTTATCACCAATGTTGCATATCAACCGAATTATAATTATCGATGAAGGTTAATTAGGCTATTATACAATGATTCCATAATTTATCCACATTAAGAAGATGCCAAACAGCGCTTTCGCGATTCTGTCGATCCAAATCATTCTAAAGTCACTAAAAATAAAAACAATTATATTTATATAAACAATAGTCACACGAGTCGCGTAATTATTTTTTAATAATTTTTGAAGTGAGAAATTCGACGATACTAGTTAAAATTATGTCACATATACACATACACACGCACGCGCGCACGCACATCTTTCTACATGTTGAATGTAATCGTATTTAATTATGCAATTCACAAGATATCGTGAAGCCATATTTTGCTACAACAGACAACTGTTTCAATGAGAAGTTTGCGACATTAACTTCTTCTGTGTATGTACACGTGGATTTAATACAAAAATATTTTCACATGATGTATAATGCATACCTATAGAGGATGTTTCTTAATTGACATCACACATATACATCCTGTATGCATTATACATTTGTCTTACGTTGCTTTTTGATAATTGTCGATTCTTAAATGTTCTGCGTGTAAATCTGTCACGTTCTTTCTTAACCTCGCTTTCAAAACTCAAAAGTCGTCGTCAACGGTTTAGTTGTAAATTGTTTCCAAAAATTGTTTGCTTACTTAGTGATATGTGACAATTTCTTTATTATTTTATAATACAATATATTGCACATTCAATTATCGTGATAATCTTAATTTACAACAATGAGATCTCCATGAAAATATTTTTTATGGATTATTCTTGATGATTAATCGTAAATAAAAATCAGTACGTCTTGCATATTGCGAATATAATGCAAGCCGTAAGAAAAGTTAAAACTTCCAATGACGACGCTCGCAATGTGAAGTATGAAATGAAAATGTACGATGGCTGTTACTATTAAAAATAACAATCTCTGAATAACAACTATAAGATATATCAATTATTAATTTAATAAATTTAGTTTCAACTTAAGTTTAATTTTGTTAACTTAAATTTAGTTTTAATTTAAATGACTTATTTGTTCTCGTTAAATATCACTCAGTTTCCGGTCTTTTCTCTTTATCAAGATTCTTCCGTTTATAGAGATTCTATTTGGAATGACATTGAAAAAAATATAACCGCCGAAGCAGAAACTGAAGCAGAGAACGAAGACGTAACTAAAGATGAAGAAACAATCAGGAGAACGACAAGGATGGTGGCTTTCAAAAGCCACGCACCTTTACTTTTGAAATCCGAAACCGAGTATGATGAATATGAGGAAGATGAAGATGCACAAATTTCGGAAGCAAAGAAGCCATCGCGTGTCTCGTTATTAGTAAATCCTTGTTTAGTTAGATTATTCTGCTACTCTTATTTATTTAGTAAAAAGTTAAATTTCAATGAAATTGATTATTTTATTTTTTCTAAGAAAGGAGAAGATAATTTGTTGTTCTAGAATTACTTTAATAGTAAACATATAATTTTTTCTTAACCTTTACAATATATATATATATGAATTTATTCAATCGAGAAGTTCGGTTTGATTTTTAAGTCAAATTTGACTTTAAATAAATAATTCTTGGGCATTATATAAAATTAATTACTTTATTTTATAGTTTTGACTAGTAAAAGTTGTGTTTTTAAGAACATAAATATTTAAAAATTAATATTTTATTTATTAACACAACAAAATCATGTCAAAACTTAAAAATTTTCACCAAATATATCACGAATGTAAATAAAGTGGATAATCACGCTCATCCATATTTTCAAATTATGCTATTTAATGTAACATTTCATGGCTTTTACTTCCTTCTTTCCTGCCATTATAAATTGTCACACAAGCTATTAGATCCTTCCGTTGTTGAATAGCCTTTCAAACACATTAATTGGAAAGTATAATTATGTCTTGCGATAGAATTTTAAATAGAAGTTACGACAATCATTTATATTCATATCAAATCTATTAACATATCTCCCACAAATGATACGAAAATTTCATTCTCACTACAACGTCTATTGATTTGTTTCAGATAGGGGAATGGACTGCAAAACAGGTAATTTCATTTTTACACCGTCATGCTTTCCAATGCCGCTATGCAATGTCCAATATAAGAATTTTTTTAAATAATCCCAAGTTAAGTCTTCTCATTGGACAACTTTTGGTTATTTTATCAGCTGAATTATACCGAGTTCTGAATTACACCGAGAAAAAGTGCTTGAACTATATAGAAGCCAAATTACATGTCAGTTTTATTGTCTAAAATTTTATCAGTTTATAATAATTTATTTTAATATATTAATATACTAGTATCCACATTTTCAACGTTCATCTTCGAACACATTATTGTGTTTTGTCGTTGCACAAAAAAGACATCGAAAGAAAGTGCATAAAAAAGACAATATCAATATTTTAACTTATTATATATTGACAATAATATGACAACTATATAAGTTCGTAATGTCTTGGCAACTTTGTAGGTACAAGTCATAGTAGCTCTCACATGACGATTTCATTAAAGTGAAGGATCATTACTTCGTTCGATTTAGACGAAGCCTCCAAAAGTCAAAAAGATGAGGAAGAAATCGCGCAAAGCTCTCGAAAGAGAGCAAGCGGCGTCCGCGGCTGCAGCCGTTGAAGCTGAGGAGACCAGGTGAAATACCGAGGATATGAAATTCAATTTGCTTAGATTACACGAAACGATATTCATGTGCGAATATAGATCAGCATCAAAATAAAAAATTGATGTCTCGGCGAGTACCTATAATCGCACGCGTTATCCTTGCGTGATTTATCAGCATATTAATTAAGCATTCATTCGAAGGGCACAGATAATCAAAGACATGCACGAAGAGATTCGATGGGAGAAGTATAATGCAGAGAGACAAGTGTCACTCGAAGAGAAAGAGGCTGCAATGCGCGAAGTTCAATTGGAAAAGACCTGGCATGCCCTTCAGGATCATGAAGGCGCCTTCGTGAAATACGTAACTGATGCCGAGAAAGAGGAAAATGTAAACATCGTCCTCTCTTCTTTTGTATATTTACGGGACGAAAAGTATGTTAAAGGAGCTCTTGACTGAATCGCCAGAAACGCTGCGTATAGAGTATATTACCGAAGTGAAAAAAATTCTTCTTTTCTTTCTTGCGAAAATTTATCTTCGGAACGCGTTGACATGGGATCTTTAGCTTCACATTATCAGCTTTATCAAACGAACTTCTTCATATGTAACATCAAGATTCGACGAGTTAATAACGAGTGTGTAACGGGCTAACTCTTTTCAGTGGATCAGGTACATGACTTGCGACGGATTGCCGGATCCCGGTAGCTTATCAGAGATGAATACTTTTGTGTTTTTGTGGTCCATGGAAGACAAGGAAGTTAATATGAGCAACTTCACCAGAAAATATTACACTGTTATTTATGTGCGTAAATCTTTGTAATTGTTATATCCGTTATACAGCGAAAAAGATAGATAACCGAACAACAACAGAGTGCACTCGACCGGAATGCGACGAGCTTAAACACTTTTTCCCGTCTCAATCGTACATCGGTGAAACTTTAACCTAAGTTTAAGAATTCTTCAGATAAAGACTTAATTATTAAACTCATCGATGTTGACAGAAACTGGCGTTCGACAGCATACATAATGGACGATTAGATGTCCAACTTTAATAAACTGTTATCATTAATTCGTAGACGAAATATAATTGAAGAAAAGACGCCGTTCTTTTCGTCATCTTTTCATATAAGGATAACGATCGAATCTCTCTTCGCAGCTAATAACGAAACTTGACGAAATAGTGCGATTCTCTTTGATGAGATCGCCCAGCTACCTATTCGAGTGCAAGGTGGTAAGTCGAATCGATTGAACAGTAGTTCTTGCGTAAATGTAACGGGGAGTCAACGTTATCCTCGAAACATGAGATGGTCGCATTTTTAATAGATCCGGCAACGATTTCGGGACAAGCTTCAAGAATGGATGGACATGGCGTGCTACGCTCTGTTGCGGCAAATAGAGAGAGACATGGTCCGCGAGGACACGAAAACGGCGACGTACAGTAGCGTCTCGAAGCACGTCAGTTGTTGTATCTGGGTCCTGATAAAGTGGCCGATTAAACTTAAACAGCCCACCGACAAAGATCGGTACGTATTGTTTCGACATGACCTTGCATTGATAAAACACCAACACAGTCACTTCCATTCAAAAAGATATTAAATATTGTGACAGATAAATTTAATTTATTCACATATTCACTCAACGGAAAAAAAGACCTTTTGGCGTACAAATTTCAGGACGGAGGAAGTTATACGAATTGTTGGCGCAATAATTGATATAGTTACTGACCAAATTGCAAGCATCGAATCAATTGATAACTAATCACAGCAATTCTATCATTTGTCCACTTGGACTAAACGGTTGAGAGAATTGTGTTTATTTTTAGCCAAAACTTCGTTTATTCCACCACTTTATTTTCTCAGTCTACATAAATAAATGTCATGTGTTTCTATACAGGGTGTCCCAGACCACCCGTCTCACCCGATTTTTTCGTAAACGCCACATTTTAAAGAAAAATGTTTCAGACAAAAGTTTTGTAACTTCGAGGGGCACATAAGATGGTGTCATTGGTTTGACCTTGGATAGTCGTTTGAAGATCACGTAAAGGTCACCTTTAATTTCTTAAATGGAAACCCCCATTTTTCAATGCATATTCTTGTAGCTTACCTCAAGAGCTTTCCAAAACGCTATAATGAAACGTTTTTTTAATCAGTACTTTTCGAGTTATGAGGGTTGAAAGTTACGGTACCGCCGGCATTAGCATTACCCAAGGTGGAGGTTGCACGGTCGGATTTACACCTCTTTGTGTGTTTGTGTGTTTGTGTGTGTGAATGTGTGTGTGTCAACAGAGATAAGGACCCCACGGTTGTTTGTTTTCATGGAAAATTCGCCAGATCGTGCTGCGACTAATTCCAGAATCTCTTTCTGTACGTCTTAATGAATGGCAGGGATGCAATTGAGCGGATGCAAGAATCTCCGGCATCCTTTCATCTCTAACTTGGCGTCGAATTTATCTACCTTTATTGTGATCCGGTTGAAGAATACCTTTATTGGTAATTCGGTTAGCTAAGCGAGAAAACACTTTGTACGAATGAGGAGCGCGATCTGGGTATCGTTCTCGCCACAATCTTGCAGCTGCTCTAAATTGACCATCACATTCACCTAAAATAAGCATCATATCACAAGCTTC
>NW_014554573.1:498168-517763 GCF_001313825.1 Dinoponera quadriceps | reverse complement strand
TATATATATATATATATATATATATATATGGAAGATACAGTATATATATGTTGGCTTATTTCAACGTTGTTTCGGGCAGAATACCAATCGAGGTACACTTCGAAGAAATGGAACTGACCGTCAAAATGCCCACTGACATTGACTGCTATTGCATGGCGATACGAGCATTATGGGTGATGTATGATCATTATTCGGATCGCGCGATCTCGCACGTCATGCCGGAATTGCCGGACAAATATAAAAGCAACTATATTATAAGTAAGCTCGCTATTTATGAAGTTTACTATAGGGATAACTCGTTGCTTTGGAAAAAGTCGTTTTTGCTTGATCGATTCTTACGATTCTTGGACACCAATCACGCACGATAAATATGGAAAACTTTGTAGAAAAAATGTCATTGGAAGAAAAAATATATGATGTGCTTTGTAAATTAAAATATTATCGTCGGTGAAAGCTTCTAACTACGTAAGGACGGCAAATCGATCTTACGAAAAGATTTTCTAGGAAAAATTCGCCACGCTTTGCCGATAAAATAACCGAGGCAAATCGCAAAAGGATTTCACTTGCCGACACCTGTCGCGCATATCGTCGATGTTCTCTATATTCGTAAGGAGACACGACATGAATCTTCTTCTCGTCTATCTTTTAGACTTTCCTACCTTCTGTCAGAACGAATATAACACGAAGTTGAAAATACGCGATGAGCAGGCCGAAGGACGTCGCCTGCGGCTGGAGGAGAAGAAAGCTATACTTGAGAGAATGGAACATCCGCCGGAACTGGAATCTACGAAACTCGATCGTAAGGGGAAGCAGCAAAAGAAACTGGGCGTTCAAGCAAAACCAGAACCGATACAGGAAATGAAATGTTTGCCGTATCTGCCTACACCTGACGAGATCATTCTACAAAAAGATGGTACGTTTCTCAACGAGCGTTATCGTTAATTTCGTGCCTCTCGAACTTATGAACTCGTAATTTTTTAAGATGCACCGAAGATAGAAAAGAAATCAAATACAAACCAAGAACTAAATTTTATTTATTTATTTATTTAAAATTAAAGTTAATTGAAAATTAATTACAATTAAAATAAATTATTTTTATATCGCATATTAATTACCCTGATAGACAAATTATATATAATATTTTTATCTATATTTTCTGAAACAATACCCGCATAATTGTAGCAGTACAGATTTCACACAAGATTTCGTCATATAATTTCACAAATGCTTTCTTATTGGGGTATAGTCATTGGTGGTGATAGCAAAATTATTATCGAGATAAACGTTATTACTTCTATCTTATTCCCAGAGGAAACTAGGAAGGAGATTAGAAAGTTGCTATTCACGCGATGCGAGAAGACGGAGATCAATCTGCGAAAATATAGAATACTCGGCGGAGTGATACACATCGATTTAATTTATCAGCCGCCGCAACCCAAAGATATGGGGAGAAACCTTATGCTTACCACTCGTGAGCTGATAATCGTTTTAATTCAAGCGAAACGCTTGATATGGCTACCGGATTAATGCACATATTCCAGATTATAAAACGTGAAGGATTCTGAGAGCCAGATCAAACAATCGTTTTGAATCAATCGCGTACAGATTCGGATTTTCTCGGCAAATGTTATAAATAATCTCTTTGCAGTACAAATTCCAAAAGAACTGAAATTCGTGCCGTTCTCGAAGCCGTACAAAGCACCGCCTCCGGCACCCGACTCCGAGAGAACACCGGAGGTGATCGAGGCGGAAATGAAAGCTCTGGAAACTGCGATGGAGGCTCTGGCGCTAGTAACTTTGAAGTAAATTTCATCGAGTTAGTCAAAAAGTTCGGTTCGCTATTTAAAAAGAACAGACCTTATATTTGAAGTCGTTCTTCGCAGACTTCCCAGTTCGATTATCTGGTTTGAACCGCCGTTGGTGGCGCACTGGATTCCCGAGAGAAATATGTGGTCCACGCAGGACGTGCATGACATCAAATACAACGAAGAGAAGCAGACCATTACCTTCAGAACCGGCAGGCTGGG
The DNA here is from genome assembly GCF_001313825.1 of Dinoponera quadriceps. Lineage (NCBI taxonomy): Eukaryota > Metazoa > Arthropoda > Insecta > Hymenoptera > Formicidae > Dinoponera > Dinoponera quadriceps. The sequence goes on along the minus strand of NW_014554573.1, from coordinate 515,736 downwards.
CGTTCACGGGTTTGCTGCTTTTAAATTCATCAACGTTCCCTTCCAAAGTTGGGAGCTCAAACCCGAAATGGGCAGGCACGCGCGCGGCGGCATTGCGCTCAATGTGTCCGCCGCTATCGTTCAAGCGGAATTTATAGTCCGGGTATATTCAAAGCTCTTTTATAGCTCTATAATCCGCTTGAGAACACAAGAAATACGAGTTTAACATGCGTAGGTCATTCGTCCGACTTCTAGATACGAAATATCGTTGTATTTTTTGTGTTCGTGTCAGGAAGGCAAGATTCGCATAAACGGGCTTGATAACGTCGTTCGTTCTCATAGGAGGACTTGGTGTGCTTAAATTCGCTGGCCGGCGGCATGTCGGCAGCGATAAAGGACATTCTCGGGGAATATATGAGGCTGTACTTCCTGGTTGAGGTAGAAACTTTTCACATTTCGCGAATGCTTGGCTTATATCTTCGCAATAGAGCGAAAAGTGCGACGCGTAGAAACTATCTTAGCGGAAATTTCTTTCAAATTCTCATGTTCGCGGGAAACTAAACTTTCGATCCTTCGCTTCTAGATCCCGAGAAACGCTGAAGAGATAATAAAAATAGCGATTGAGTTTACTAAGATATCTCTCTTTGCTTCTCTCTTCTCGGATGTAGAAAATGCGCGATGCTGGATGCGACCTATTTCCGGAGCGGGACGCCTGCAGTTACGTGAAGTCTCTCCCGGTGAAACATCCGGTGACGGAGAAGCATCTGCGAGAATGCATGGCCCTGCTTTGCACGGCGTACACCTTCTCCTGGTCGCGGTGGAACGCCAGTCGGAACTGCCGCGAAATCGTCATACAATTCAAGGAGCTGCATGGATGCCTCGCGAAAGAGGTATTATTCTCTAAGTTTATCGGAGCGAGAGATCTCACTCTTGCAAATTCGAGTGACCAGCGAGTGGGTGTTTTCCTGCATAAATAACCTTTCAGTAGATTAAATTGAAAAATTATGAGAAATAATGAAGAGATAGTTTATTATAAGTAAATGCTTTGTATTCAAGATTCCGTATAAAAAAAAGTACTTAAAGAGACAAAAAACGCTGCTAACGTTATGATTGATTTTGCTTTGTATTCAAGATTCCGTATAAAAAAAAGTACTCAAAGAGACAAAAAACGCTGCTAACGTTATGATTGATTTTTCATATTCTTTACTGTAAGCAGCTCGTAATGATTGCCTAGTTTTCTTACAGCAAACGAACGCAACTCTGTTGGTGACTCCTTCGCGAACAATGACGGTAGCTTGCACCGAGGTGAGCTCCGAGTTCTCCGACGCGCCCTTAGACGGTGAAAAATCAAAGGTAAACATCTGTCTGATGCGGATCATTGAGAAAAAAAATCGTTTGAAGTAATGTTACAATAAACAGAGCAGAAAAAACGTGTTCTTTTTACGACAGTTCTATTCCGATTTGTACAACTTGGCGCTACAGAACGCCGGTGTGAAGACCCGACTTCTGATGAAGAGTGTCTCCTTTAAGTTGGTCAGCACCGTCGCCGAACTTCTCGGTCGCACTAACGTGATCAGCATGTCGTCCTGAGAAATTCAATAGAAAAGCGAGCCTCAACCTTTCAAGCTGTTGAAACCTTTCGTCGTGACGCCGTCGTAGCTCGTCGGTGAAAATAAATCGAATCATCAACGGAGGAAGGCACCACTGGTTGCGCGGCCACGAAATATATTTCTCACTGAAAGCTTGCCCCCTCTAAAAAAAATGCAAGAAATACATCGTTGCGTAATCATAATCGCGTTTATTATTAATCCCTCAGTGAATTAACATGTTGTTGGCTCACTGACCGCTCTCAATCAGCTTAACTCTGTATTCGGGCAATCGCGGCCAAACATATAATTATAAGTGGTACATGATACAATACCGTTTATCAAAATGGTAATGTAATGTATACACGCCGTAAGTCTTCGTTTATATATTATGAGATACGGTCGCGTCAAATTCTCTCCTCTACCGTCTCCACTTTTTTTTCTCTCCCGCTTTCTCTCTCCTCTCTTCGCCATACATCATCATCGCGAACAATTCATTCATTTACGCAGCAAAAATATCGTCTTCTCGATCGCGCCGAATTTCGTTTCGCTTTTTTTTCCTTTTTTTTAATCTCTTTTCCGGGACTACTATCGTCTATCCGGGAGGATTACGTGAGTTACGCATGTTGTAACGCCGCTGGGTGTATATCGAAGCAACGACACCACATTTTGCATCCCTCTTCTCGTTCTACTCTGTACAGTCTGTATGTATAAATCAGATGCAAAAATATTGATGGTCGTAATAAAATTATCTGTCGAATATAAATACCGTCGCGTCGATTCTTTCGTCTCTATCTGCTTTTCCCTAGAGAACCTTACTTTAATCAAAAATATAATCGTTCGTACGTGTACGTGTGTGTGTAGAAACAGATCGCTAAGAAAAATAATCACTCTCGTCGTAAACTTTCATTCGATTTAGACATCTATTTTTCATCTGAGAGAAGTATACTTTGTGACACAATCGAAGTATCATAATGAATAATTGCGCACAATGATGTCGCGTTAAAGGAATATCTGCGATCGATCGATTTCAAGTCAGATCGTTAAAAGCGTTTGTGTCGTACTTTTTCCCTTCTCTTTTGCCTTTCTTCCTTTTTTTGTGTTTTTTTTCCGTTTAGAATGAGTTTCCGGATATATATGGTGAAATGGTGATTCTGAATTCTTAGATACTTTGCTGAAAATAATTTTCATTCTTCGTCTGTGGCGCAACTTTTTTCTTCCGATACGATAAAAGTCTATGAGAACGCATGACGGAACGCAATATGATGGAATATCTTGTTACGGCCTTCAATGTTTACGAAAACAACAACGACACTCAAAGGAAGTCAGCCTCGCAAAAGCAACGTACAATAAATGTGCGTACATGCAACGCTAACGTTCGACCAATGCGCGCGCGTTCGATAAAAAATAGCCAAAATGGTTTGCGTATCCAACCAGGTATGAAGCGAATTCTCGATGACCGCTCTCTCTTTTTTTTTTCTTTTTTCCTCTCCTTCATCCCGCTAAACAGCGTGTTGACTCGCGTTCGCTAATTCGCATCGCGCGCTTCTGAAGCAACACAGACGGATCGTACAAGCTATTAAAATACAATATTGTATCGCGACTCCGCTGAGTCGCGCCGCTTTGCGCGTTTTCGGTGATCCGGAAAATCGATCGCTCTCTCTCTCTCTTTCTCTCTCTCTCTCTCTCTCTCTCTCTCGGCGCACGCTGGCGTGTCTACGTAATCATGTGCATCGATTTAACACTTATGATATATATAATATGTACATGTTTGAGGGATATGTTGCTGGTTCACTGTCGCAAAGTGTACCGTGTGACGAGAAATAAAAGGAGCCATGAATGATTAATGCTGATCCGTCCTTGTTCTTTCGCTCAAAGAAACCGTGAATATCGTGCCGATCATCATCGGCAAGGGGATGCCAAAGTGAATCTATAAGGCTATTCGAAAACCAACACGAATGAAACGCAAGAGAGAGACGAGCCACGGTTCGCTCGTCGAGGTATTATCAATGTGAACGAGCACTTTTTTCCGGACGACAAGCATAAGCATTACGATCTTTCGGCGTTTCACGCTTTGCACTCGACGGTCCGTTTCACAGTCCGGGCTGTTCAGAAAAATCGCGTGTCTCCAATCCTGCGAAATCGAAAAGCCGCAACATACCTTCTCAACTTCATTGCTAGATAAAAAATCGACTTCGATTCGCACCGATTATACGTGATCGACGCTTTCGTTCTATTGTCCTCACTTGGAACGTCGTTTGTACAGCATCGCGAAAGGGCCTGGCAAACAGTTCGTCGAGTGCAAAGTATCGAAGACGAGTCCCTGATTTCCGGGCTCGATGGTAAAATATCCGTATACACAACTCGGAAGAAATATCGTGCAACAGCGAACCGCTATCGGAAGATAAAATGGCTCCTTTATTAATATCTAGTACGAATCGCGAATACATTTTTTTCTGTTTCTTCGTCTTCTTCTTTTTCCTGTCTCCTCTCTTCTACTACCGTTTTTGTTTCGTTTTTTTCTTTCGTTTGAAATCATCACGTTTTGACATCGTCACGTGCACGAAACCGCATCTTTAAGCTGCTTACAATTGAGGTAATCCATGATATAAGGCCCACGTCACTTTCCGCATCAGACTGTCGCATGTTCGTTTTACTTGCTAAGTGATACTCCCCCTTTCTCTCTCTCTCTCTCTCTCTCAACACTCCATCCTTCGCTCTATTCACCCTTAAGTACTTAATTAATATATTTTGCAAGCCTGCGCAACATAAGGTCGAACATCGAACATCGAACGTCTCTGTCGGCAATCTCGCCGTCGCTTCATCGTTTACTCTTCCTCTCGATTTCTCTTCAGCTAGATTAATACTATGACTACACTTCGACATATAGGTATCACGATACGGATTAGTATACCTAACATACACGAGACATTTCACCTTACGCTAGGTAGTTAAACGTTACACACGTTCAACCCAGTCTATAACGAACGTTAAAACCATGGTAATTGAAGAACCGACGAACGAACGAACGAAAAGACGTAACGGGAGAAGAAACGAAATAATAGGGGATTATCGGGATATCGAAGAGGAGAATGGAGGGAGTTTATGAGATTGAATCGTTGCGGAAAGTAATATAATGTCTGGCAGAAGCAACGAATCGAAATAATTAGGAGGAGTGTTGAGAATGGGTGCGATGGCAAATGTCAGAGACATGTTCAACTGACGCTTCTCTCTCGTGAGTCTAACGGATTTCTATTAGTCGGATACTCTGGAAAAAAGAAACCCAGAGTTGCTCGAAATAATTACTAACTCGCCGATACTTTGCTAAGTTATTTACACGAGGCTGCACGCGTGCGATTTATCGAATTCGCATTCGGAATATGACACAAGTATTAATACAGTGCGGCCACACACCACATACTTCGACTGAACGTAGAGGGTAAGAAAACAAAGAAAAATAATTTAGGGGGAAGAACACATTTTTTTTATACTGTCTTAGCAGGTTAATAAATATATAGATGTTTTTTAAGCACTGTCCAATATTTTAGTAGTTGATTTTGGAGGTCATTTTATAAATAAAAAGCTTACATGTGATAACATAGTTTAATAACCTCAAGAATCGATTTCTACAATACTGGACAATATTTAGGAAACATTTCGTATATTTATTTGCTACATCAAATTTGCTATCCCTCTAAATTATTTCTTTCCGTGATGAAATCAAGAGCAACGCAGTGTGCGTAAAAATGTCAAACGGGAACGTAAATTTATACGTTTAAATTTCGAGTATAGCTGAAAACTGAAAACACCGCGAGCGTACGCTGTCTTCGACTCACCAAACAGTTCGCTATACTTCCGCATTGACAAAGCGAAGACAGCGGCTGTATTCAGAAAACACAAGCGATCAGTGAGTGGTCAGTTATTATTGGTCTTTAATGTTAGATCCCTAAATTTAGACCAATTATATTGACGAATTATTTAACTGTGATACTGTTGCGTCTTCTGAATGCAACCAATATTGACGTACGTTCGATGCCTCTGATCCACGTTAGAAATTGAAACGCACGCAAGCACACCTAATTCCTTCCGTGACAGATCCCGTCGCGCGTATTTATCCTTCTGCTCTTCTGTCAATATGTATAACGCGACTCACATGACATGATCGGCAAGCGAAGGATGATCTTACGTGTTCTAAATTCTTTTGGCACCTTATTGTTTTCGCGTTATGATCGCACGGGAAGCAGGTCGGGAAAATCGCTTCGATACGAAAGCGCTTTCGTCAAACGTGTCGATATTATCTCGACAAAATAATAAGGTCCAGTAAATTTGACCAAACTTAAATAAAAAAAGAAAAATAAAGAAATAAATAAAAAGAGAGAAGGGGAGAGAGAGAGAGAGAGAGAGAGAGAGAGAGAGAGAGAGAGAGAGAGAGAGAGAGAAGAAAGGAGAAAAGGAAACGGAAAGATATGATTACGGTAAACCGATAAGTATTTTGAGTCAAGATATCTGTCGTGTCGATTTTATTGTGAAACTCATCGGATCGTAACTCAATACGCGAGAGAAATAATTTTGAAGTGCATATACCGAACCAAGGTAACTAAAAGAGAAGGAGGATCGTATCTTTTTTTATTTACTTTTTTTTTTCTTTAACACCCTGTGTAACACACGAAACGCTAGGAACGATCCTACTTATTTCACAGTAAAGGTTTCGCTAAGTTTCTCTCCTTTTTTGGTTTCTCGCGATAACGAACTTCGAAATACCCATGTTTTTTTTTTATACCATAATTTTAACGTGATACGTTAACCGGGAAACACTCTGTACCTTATATATATACAATGTATACAGGCTACAACATACAAATATTAATCTAATCTTCGTGCTACTCGATATTTCCGCATAATATATACCAATATAACCATTTACTCACATGTTGTATGTATATATGTATATGTATATATATATATATATATATATATACATATAACAGACTATTCTTTTACTCGCGCTCTCACCGTGTTTCGCTAATCTCTACAATATCATCTCTCTTCCGCGTATACGCGCGGCAGAAGGCTGCTGTAATTACGAAAAATCGATAACACCTTCGACCTAAATGTAACGCTTAAATGTAAAAATATTTCCGGGATATATTTGTCGCGATTGTAAAAGGAAATGTGTGTGGGGGGAGGATGGATGGAGGTGGGGATGAGGAAAGGGAGCGAGGAGTCGACGGGGAAAATGGATGAACCCTTTAATAACAAGCTACTCTCTCTCTCTCTCTCTCTCTCTCTTTCTCTCTCTCTCTCTCTCTCTCTCTTCCACTCTCATCATGCCGAATGTATAAGAAAGAAACCGTGTTGTCTAAAACCTCGTGATATTCTGATATCTGCGATATCCCGGTGACTCGTTTTGTACGCGAGGAAATGTTACTAAAGCGTCGCATTCGCGTTCGGTAAGTTCATTGGTGGAAAGCGTTCGTCGCTGGTATGTGCGCCGTTTGTAAGTTTACACACGGTAAACTCCGCGACTACGAGCTCATTTCTGCACGCATCGACCGAAGTTGCCTTTATTGCTACGGTAACAATGCAAAATTGGATCTATATATGTATATATATGTACGCATGTGTATGATTTTCAAAGAAAGAAAAGAAAAAGCGAGTTTACCAAAGCGGCGAATATTGAGGAGTGAAAGAGAGCTTTCTCGCGAATTTTCCTCTCCCATTTGGATTTCATCCGTCGGAGATGTTGTTTTCTTTTTTCTTTTAATTTTTCGCGAAACAATCAAACGCGCAGAATTTCTTTATGGTAATGAATTACCGTAAAGCCCGGAATATGAGCGATTGCGATGTCACCTGTCGCTTAGCGTTCCCACGTCTGAAACAAGTACAAACGTGAAGCGAAAACTGAATTAATTAAACGCGTGCAAATCGTTCGAGACGAGCGACGATCTCATTCGAGGCTCCTCTCCTCGGTTATCCCGCGATAAGTCCACCATTAACGTCGGACGCTTCGTCTGCGCCAACGATCTTCTCGGACACGAGCGACGCTTAACGCTAAACTTGGTTTAGATACAACATGAATCGTTTGTCCTTTTTTTATTTTTCATTAACGGTGTACACTCTCCGAGTGTACCGAGCAAATTCGCGCGTGAATTTGACTCGTGTTTCTATATTATTGTTAACAACAGCAGACTATCAGGTATAACGTAACATTATTTTCTCTCTTCTTCTTCTTTTTTACGGTGTATAAAGAGCGTACACCAATCGTACTTTAGCGCGTGAATAATCCCCAAAAGTCGCCCTGACTTTGTCAATACAAAAAGTGCCGTCAAAAATATCTCTTTCTTCCTCTCTCTCCCTTCCTTTTCCTCCTTTTCTCTTCCACTCTTTCCTTTTCTTTTCTTTTATCGAGCTTCAGTAATAACCAAAAGTCACGCCAAAGGGGATTCGTGTAAGTTATCTCGGTAGTAATCACGATCAACGCTAGCCAAGCGTAACTAACAAGAAAGTAGGGATGGGCGAATTGACGGTTCGACAAAGAATTCTTTGGTTTCGATTTGAAAAAGAACCAAGTTATTAATTAGATTTCTTTCCCTTTTCCTTCGTATTTCTCCATTCTCGCCGAGTAATCGGTCGCACCCGTCAATATTAAACTATTGCCGATCATGCAAGAATAATTTTCGCCGAACGTGATACATCAAAGTCGATAATGTCGAGCGGCGAACGGACTTTCCTAATTTCTCGTTAGATCCAACGCTGTATACAGCCGAAATAATCGATCGCTGCTCGACTGTTATTTCTATCGAATGGAGGTATAAAAATTTCGGGGGCGAAACACCTGTCTTGCGAGAAGCAAAAGCCAGGCGATCCACTAGGAAGATCTCTCCTCCAGTATGACGTAATAAAGTCGAAGATGGCCGGAACGTAAACCAGAACGTTCCGGTCCGTAAATTTCACACCGTTTTTACGCAGCGTTAAAGAGCACCGAGAAGTTTCCCTGATTACAGGTCGCCCTACTGGGTCGCCTTAGTTTTCAATCCGTGCGAGTAAAGGTGCGTGCACATCTAGCGAATATGTGATGTATTCGCGCACGAACTTTCTTTCAAACCGTCTGATAAAAGCAGCTATTTTATGAGCAGACCGACCCGTTCGGATTTGTCACAACATACAATTTGTCACAACATTTTCCAAAATGTAACAACGAAAGTTTGCATTCGCTGTTGATTCGTTGTTCTTTCGCTAGATAAATACGCACCTTTAAATTCCATTACCGTTTGTACGATTCCTCAAAATACTCCTTTTCTTCTCTTCGTTTTCTACTTTTTAACAATTAAAGCCGATAACTCGCATAACTGCCCATCCCTACGATGTCGGAAATGTCACTTGTCTCCTACGGACTGTCCCGAAAAATGTTCGTCGCCCGTGGGAAGGACACGCTCTGGTAGTATGTGTATAACAGTTTTACGTTATTACTTATTATCTCGCCCGTTGTATTTTGTTTATTTTTTTTTCGCAGTCTCGAAGCGTCCTACATCACAAAGATCAACGTTGGAAACTACTACTTGTAATACGTCCTTTACGTCCGCGAACATTCGACTCCTCTTCTTCTTTTTTTTTCATTTTCTATGAAACTTAGCGCTATATCTTAACAATCTTCGCCTATATATTCGGTACACACACGGTTTCGCTGGCTGGTGGAAATTAATATTCACGAGTGCCACTCCCGCCGGAAAATGGAAAGAAAATTGCACGTAAAGTCGGAATACCCTCGGGCGAGGTTAACTTCTAAAGTCCACTCTAAACCGGATTATCCCGAAAGGTGGTACACAGAGGAATCGCCTGTAAATAACTGCAACCCGTAAGTAAGGTTGCCCCCGATGAGGTCGCGCGGGTTTCGAAACTTTGTTAGCGGAGTAGTTCTGAAAGCCACGTTGGACGTAAATCTCGATGCAATTGCGAAGGCTACTTCGCCCCCCCCCCCCTCTCCTCTTTAGATATATGTGCATACTGTTTTTGAACGCGACCGAAGAGAGTGACTCGTACGTGCAATCGTAAGAAGAATGTACAGCAAGCGACGATCATCCGAGGATACGATCGCGCGCGGGATCCCCCTCGGATCTCCGCTCGCGGGGAAAATCGGTAAAGTGGCGTGCGTTGCGAAACGTCAGTGCGGAACTCGTCGGTCGTCAGAGAGAAAAAAAAGTCAGATACTACTAATTATACCGCAAACAATCGAGGGATATTGTCACTTCCAGTTTTCCAAGATGCGCTTTTTTTAAGTGCGTTTTAAGCACACACTTCGAAAACTATAAAAATATAAAACGCGTCAATGCGCGAAGGAGTGCGGCGTAACGTTCAAAAGATAACCGTGTAACTTTGACACGCAACTGTAATATAATATTTCGTGCGAATATCAATATTACGGAGCTGCGTGAACTCGTGAGTTACACCACATGCTGAAGTGGTATTCGTGGGACTTTAGGAAGCTTCGTCGGCTTTGGTTCCGCGATGTCTCGTCGACGCGATTAATGCTCCCCGAGATCAGACGGTCGAGCGGAGGAACGCAACACGTCTCACGATATTGTTTCACAATTATCGCCTTCCTCTTCCACCTCTCCTTTTTTCCCTTTTAATCTCGAGTTAATGATCACAGTAGCGAAATTTATTATTACGTATTAGACCCCCCGAACTTCCTCGCTAAGCGCTATCACATCGCTAAATTGATATTACACGGACTGTAACGCTAATTTAGCCGCGAAAGTAACGCCGATCCCGCAAAGTACAGAGAGCCGTATCTCCTTCATCCGCTCGCCCCCGTCGAGTTTTAGAGTCTCGTGACAATATTCCGACGTAATCTCGTCGCTCAAGCGCCCGTAAACTCAAACGACACGAGAGAGTCGTCCCGTCGTCGTGTCGCGCGCGAGGGAGTTCAGAACCCACCACGGGTGCTCCTGGTGAACTCACGCTCGTCCCGGAGCGAGCGAGAACCGATTAGCCGTGGTATCATTTCGCCGCACCGGACGACACGCAGGAGGGTGAGAAACAGAAAGTGGCGTTTTCGACGAAGCCTCAGCGAATCCTCCGTATCCTCGTTGGGAATGGCAGAAGACTCGAGAAAGTTCGTCGCTGCTGCTTTTCGTCTTCTCTTTCTGATTCGATGCGAAGAAACACCGCCATTAAAACGACCTAGTCGCTCGTTGCCGACCGTCTCTGGCTGTGTTTTCATCAAGATTTCTCAGTAATCGATCTCGGCGGTACCAAACGCCTGGACACACCATTACGTTTCTCTCAGCCGGGCCAACCCGACAAGAACGCGCTTGGTAACGCGAAAGTGAGAAGATTAATTCATTCGTTGTCACTCGTCGCAGACCGCTAATGCGATGGACGGTCGGCAACGAGCGACAACGTTCGCAACGGCCAGCGTCGCTCGGAGCGCGTCCGGTTACACGATGCAGGGCTATGGGAGGAATATCGTACAATCGTCGAATGGGATATCGAGCAAAAGGAGAAAAGTTGCCTCGTTAACGTAACTTCGACGACGGGTGTTGCCCGTCCGGGGAACTCGCTCGACAGAATATCGTTTATCGTGGATCAAGAGGGAAGCGTGTTCTTTACTCGGGCTTCAAGCGATGCCACTGCACAATGGTCTGCCTCGGCTTTGTGATCATGTCCTGCCAATGCTTCGTTTCGCTCGCGCCGCTTCCATTCTTTCCTGGAAAAGAATTTATACGCGTACACTGCACACACACCCTGTTGTACTCCAATTTCTTGCGGTCTTGCCCGAATGCGTGACTTGTTCGCGACTTACCGGAATTCTCTGTCCGCATATACCGTTCGGTCAACGCGTGACGCGAACAAGAGAGAATTTCAAGTCTTGATTGTTTCACAGGCCGAGATATCGAATATTTATCGGTCGAATATGCCGGGTCAGTCGGACTAATCCCGGACGCGCGAGCCTGACCGTAAGTATATACAGGATTAACACTCGACGCGACACCGAGCTGATTAATTTCTTCGGCGGGACTCGAAGCGAGCTCGAAAACTCTCGAACGACGTGAACCCACATTCCGTCAACTAGATACCCCGAGCGAAATTACACGTGTATTCATTCTCTCTCCCTCCTAACTAATGAAACTCCGCGAACAACTTATCGCATTAGCGCGTTACTTTAAACTCGAGTATCGAAGTTAGAACTTCTGCATTTTATCGACAAACCAATGATTGAAAGAGTGAGAGAGAGAGAGAGAGAGAGAGAGAGAGAGGGGGGAGAGAGACGTTTCGGAAGGATACACGTTATCGCAAAATTCTTGCGAAATACCTGCGAGTTGAATCCGGCCGATCAGTTCGTTCCGCCCAATGTTGTCGAAGTCCATCACCATCACGTCCAAGGAGCACTCCCTGATTTTCTCCCATGGTACGTTGAAGGAGAATACCTCGTTAAATATCGGATTCAAAGTGCATTTGAAAATTGGAGTTTTACGCTTCTCGATCCTCTTGTCGCCGAATTGCAACCACACCTTTACGTACGGATCTGGAATTGCGAGTTTATCGTTAAGAACGATCATCCATCGATTTTATATATACCTTACACAAATTTAACTCGGAGACGACACAAACGAACTAATTATAGCGTGGAACAGCACCTCGATATAGTCGTAACAATCATAAGATATAATTGCACAAATAGTCATAGTTATTATGACTATAAATCCGATTTTCGCTTTGCTATCTTTTGCATGATCGAAAAAACCATAAACGTGTAGTTGAGACTAAAATTCACTATAGAATATAGTGAGATTACAGTTACTTGAGTTATATTTCTTTCTCTCAGTGGCTTCAAATGAAATTTCATTTCAGGAAATTTAGAGAATCCGAAAGCTCATTTGCAACTCGTACGAGACGAGAAACGTCGAGTTACATACCTGATTTTCCGTTGATATCCTTAGCCTTGAGATTCCTCGCCTTCAAGAGGGTCAATGTCAGTATGGAGTTGCTCGGATGATAGCACAGCGAGCAGAGGAGTTCCCCGCATTTGTCCTTAGCCGGCGGTTTCAGGGCCTTCCAAAACGATGGTTTCTCCGACAGGTCAACCTGCGACAACAAATCCATGATATATCGCCGATATACCAAATCGCTCCTATCCTACGACTTAATCCACCAGTGCAAATTAACGAGTTCAAATTTCGAAATATGAAACTTCGCGGAGGAAAGAAAAAAAGGAGACACTTTCGATTCGAATAGTTTTAATTAATTCCTACAGGCCGCTACTTTCGCGGATGAAACTGCGCGTAATTGTCGCAACGAAAGAGATATAAAGCTCGAGAAATAATGTAATTAAAGTAGAAACTAGGAGAGCTTCTGAGGTGCGTGCGTGCGTGCACGCACGCACGTATTTCTACGCCTCGCCAAAAACTAGACGGCCCCCTCGGGAAACATTTGCCGCGCGTTATCGTTATTATCTCCATCACGTTTGCCTCTTATTGAGAAATGCAGCGGACGCGATCCAATTACGTATTCCATCCGAAGCGATCATATCCAGACGAAATAGTTAATTGATTACGTACAATGCGAATTAGGAACGCGGAATATGCAACGTAAACACGTCTCTGGAATCGGACAGAGCCCGTCGTCGAATCGCGCGACATGAATCGCTCGTGCAGAATTCGATTCCGGGCGATTACGTTGTTGTTCCCGGAGTCGAACGCATATTATTTTGTGTGACTCCTTTATATTGCACATTTTAATTAATTCATAAAGAAGAAGGTGGTATTACGACCTTTGTGGGTGTAATGACTCCTCTCGATGTCTTCGTTATTAAGTGGCGATTTCTAGCGATTACTCATTGGAATCATTTGTTTAGTAACCCGCTGTTATGCAGTGGCGTTAATATATCGATAAATAATAGCCGGTATTTGTTATAACACATTTTTGCTTTAAAGTATTTCGAATCGTCTTGCAGAAATTATCTTTCTGATAGGTAAGACAGGTATCATATTAAAACTTTACGGTTATATTTATTGTCGTTCCTCCTAAGAGAGAGCTTTTATTTTGAATAAATATATAACAAAAAACCTGTGTTTTTTATATCTATTTTAGTAAGGGATCCCATTACCACTTCTTGCTTCTCTTCGACCCATTATATGCCGTCATATTTTAATATATAAATATCGTCCTGAATAATAAATATTTCATAACTTTGAGCCGAGAACCGATTGAACAACACTTTAACCAATGTAATCGTTAGATTTTCAACTTCAAATATTGATTATTAACAAAGTTATTGTACAATATGTAAATGAGGCAGGCTATAATACCATCTTCTCCTCTATTATTCTAATATATAGGCTTGTACGCAGTCATGATATTGACAAAGAGAAATATTTTCGTTCAAATCCGGCTGCATACGCGGCGACGAGACGCACGAGACGCCCGAGGTGTGTCCGATTCGCAATGTCAGCGTGTATCACGGATTGCTCCTGGGAAATGAATGTGTGCATAGCGTGTAAATTATAATGCCCGCATATATATTTCGATGTTATTATGCGCGCGGATTAACTCGTCGTTCGGCAATATTGGGGAGTGGACGGTTGTTAAGCGGTCTCACGGCACGATTAGCAAATTAAAACTCACCTCCCTCCCCCTCGCACCGTTTCCACGCATACGTAAGGAGCGATCAGCGGAAATCCGATTGGTTCCCGAGGTAATAAGGCGAGAGCAGTCTCTAAAATCGTTTCGTTCAAACGCAAATACACGAAAGCAAAAGAGGCGAGACGTTTTCGGCAGGGAAATTCTGGAATTAAAGTCGTCGTGTCGATAATGTCACCGATTCGATAATGGATTACAGGATATTGCAGATATTTGCGACACGAATTGTGATCATACAGGAAGAAAAAGAGAGGCGATAACACTCACCACTTTGAATATCTTCGAAAAACAAAAAGACTTTATTAACGACTGGATAAAAAGATGACGAAAGTTTACATTTACAGAAGGTATTCGACGACCATTGGCATCGATGCAATAGACAAAGTTTCCTCACGCTATCATATTCCGGAGATATTCAATATGACAAAACAGTTATTGCCTCAATCTATATAATCCTTTTCGCTCCGGATTAAAGCGATTTTCACGCGATGATTGAAAGAACGGATTTTTCGCGGCGAACGAGTGTTTTTTTTTTCGCATGACTTCCCGATGACACTCTCGCGACGGAAGCCTGTCGACCTTAATTAGACAGCTCACGTCTTACGATAAATAAGTTCGGGGAACGGGAACGAAGAGGCGGCGCGGAAGGGCTGATCGTAACAGAACGCAAGACGCGCAATGCCGTGATATACATCAGATTCCACGTGTGAATCCCCTCACCATCCCGCGCGCGCCCGTACGAATCCCTTAATCCGCGCGTCTACCGCGTGTAATAATTGAATCGCGCAAATTGCGAGCGGGCACGTCCTGCCGAATTACCTGGCAAAGCGGCAGAAACATCTCTCCTATGGAGTCGTCCCGCGAGAATCGATCGTAGTCGAAGACGTGCAGATGCAGCACCCTGCTCTGCAGCTTCTGTATGGGGAAACCTGCGTGATTGATATAAACATACGTTATAGTTCGTTAAATCAATTCGTATAACTTCGTTGAAGAAATTTCGACCGCCGCCGACGACGCTGCCGCGCCCTATTGCGGCCCTCCGCTTCGACACCGATTTATAACCCTCTCGAGCGTCGCTGGGATATCCTGGACTCCATGAGAGCGAGAACATTCGATTTGCGTAAGGGAGAGGGAGCGAAACAGCGACCTGATTATGCAATTAACATATTTAGCCGGTCGGTACACGCAGGGAATTTTTGTCGAATAAAGGGTCCACAATGGAAATAATAAGACCGGTGGAGGGAGCGGGAAAGTTTCCGGTGAAATCAAGCATCAGCATCTAAAGGACTAAGCAAAATGGATCATTCCCATTTCCTACTCTGTACTGCCAGCCAATTACATTCTTTACTTGTTACTTCCAATGTATGCAGTCCTTTACTCCCTACCCCGACAGTCTTACTACCTCTATCGTACAGACGACCCTTAATGGCAGCATACTAATTGCACAATTTACTAGACTTGTATAGCGTGACTAGGATATTGTACTCATATTGAAGCCAAAATTTACATATAATAATAATGATAATATTTCTTTATTAGACGCTAGAATTGCAAAATCCAAAAATATTAAAGATATTATAAGAACAAGCAAAAGGTATTTATAGGAGCAATAAGCGAACAGTTTGATCAGATATGTTTTTAACCCGTTTATATATAAATTTACTACACGCACAAAGAAATATCAGAAAGCTATAGAATATTTCATACTGATATGTGCATTTTCGACGCCGCAGCTTGCGCGTATTTCTAATATTGCCAGTATGGAAAAAATATCTACGAGGGCGGTCCGATAAGTACTTAGCCTACAAAAGAAAAACGAAAATTTTGGAAAAGTGGCGATTTATTTCTCAACATAGTCAAGGCCAAATTGGTCGAATTGGACTACGAACTGCTGCCCCATCCACCGTATTCTCCAGATTTGGCTCCGTGCGACTTTTTTTTTGTTTCCAAACTTGAAAAAATCACTCGCCGGGCAGAAATTTGAGTCGAATGAGGAGGTCATCGCCGCCACGGAGGCCTTTGCAGACTTCGAGAAAACGTATTTTTCAGATGGATTAAAGAAGTTGGAGCATCGCTGGGTCAAGTGTATCGAGCTAAAAGGAGACTATGTTGAGAAATAAATCGCCACTTTTCCAAAATTTTCGTTTTTCTTTTGTAGGCTAAGTACTTATCGGACCGCCCTCGTATATCTCGGGTAGTGCCTATTGTGTGTAACGCATTGTACTGCTGTGCATGCACGTTCATGGAAACATGCAGAAAAACGGGGTATTCGTTGTATTTTTGGAATAGACCATGGCAGCGATCATGTGCGATTAAAATCGTGCCGTCCACGAGTTGCTTTCTAAATTCCTTATTCTGCCATGAAATTGTTCCGACATTACATATCTTAGCCAGGCAGGACTATCGTGATGTATTTTTTTCCATTCGTGAATATTCATATCTTCGAGAAAAATTCCCTGCGTAAACCTCGATTACATGCAGGCTGAGAGGTATTTATTTTTCGCACAGCGACCGTCATCGTGTGTGACGTTCACAAAGAACGTTTTCAAAATGCCACGCGCTCGAATGGTTAATCCATTCAGATATGACGACTTTTCTTGGCCGTATTACACGCAAGATTGCCTTACATCTATCTCTCGCTGATCGCTCCGGAAGAAACCGTTTGAACATTCCTACGTCTGTATTAAGCTGCATATTAACCTTCGATATATCATCGGGTTCCATCGAACCAATTTTTAATCTTTGAGTTTCTTTCTCGAGCAACTCTAACTATTAGGTGTACAACTTTGCTCTCGCCGTTTTTTTTTTAATTTGAGGCTTTATTGTAAAAAAATGGAGATAAAGTTATGACTCAAAGTATTGTCCATCACTGGCCACTACTTTCTCCCATCTTTTGGGCAATGCACGAATCCCGCGTTGAAAAAACTGGTCATCTTTTGAGGTAATCCACGAATCTATCCATTTTCCGATTTCTTCATAAGACTGGAAGTGTTGGTCAGCCAGGCCATGTGCCATTGATCGGAACAAGTGATAATCCGAAGGTGCAACGTCTGGAGAGTACGGCGGGTGGGGTAGGACTTCCCATTTCAACGTTTCCAAGTATGTCTTGACTAGTTTTGCAACATGGGGTCGAGCATTGTCATGCTGCAAAATCACTTTCTCGTATCTCTCGGCGTAGTGCGGCCGTTTGTCTTTCAATGCTCGGCTCAAAGGCATCAATTGAGTTCGATACCGATCGCCTGTGATTGTTTCAATTGGTTTTAATAGCTCGTAATACACTACGCCGAGCTGATCCCACCAAATACAGAGCATTACCTTGGAGCCATGAATGTTCGGTTTGGCCGTCGATGTGGAAGCATGG